>NC_087520.1:31716920-32016920 GCF_963921805.1 Phalacrocorax carbo | reverse complement strand
ATACTGCCATACAATCATACTTAGTATTGCTTTACTTATGGTGACTAAACATAACTAGATTTTTGTCCACAGGAACATCCACATCCACACCTCCTACACCAGTTACTCTGACCAAAACTATTCAATACAGTGTCTGTTCAAACGATCCCTTCACAACCACTAATTTCGTAACTCTTGCGAAAATATCTCAGTCCTCCAATCACTTTTGTCTGCCAAACAATTTCTAATACATAAAGGAAATATACTTCAACAAATTTACCTCCCTTCACTTGCATATGGTTTTCTGCTAAAAATCAGCCCGTTTCCCAAAAGCAGTATGTGTTGGGAAGCGTAAATTTACTCTGCTTCCTTTTTTTAGCAGAGGGATGTATGTTAAGAAATAAAAATGCAAGCAATTGTTCCTCCTGTTTGCTATTCATTGCTCAAATACTGAAAGCCTCTTTATGAATAACATGAATTGATATTCCTGTCAGTAGCAACAATATTTACAGAATGTATGTTACATTAAAGAGGAAATTGAAAGTAAAGATGTGATTCCACTAAGAAACATTGAAACATGCAGACTATCTCACCCTTGCAAAGTCTGCTCACCTTTTGCCAAGATGTTTTGCTTAGTATTCATAAAGCTTTTGTATTTGATGTTGACTATTTAAATCAGTTATTATCTGTCAAAGTGTGTCTCTGCAAACATTTGTGATATCAGAAAGAAATAAACAGCAAGTTATTATAAAGCATAACAAAAACATGGGCTTCTTCATGAGCTATACAAAGTTTCCGCCATTCAGCTAAGGATGTTCCTTGAGGGAAATACAGAGAAAATGTTCTGAAAGTGAAATACAGAAGTAAAACAGCTAGTCTGATTCACTGAAGTCTCTCAGTGTACCTAAGGAACTACTACAGGCTCCATTAGCATAGCAGCTTAGTGCCAGATGGTATTAAAACTGACATGGAGCTGATCATAGTGCAGACTACAAAGGTCCCATCAATATCAGTGAGCACATGAGGAAACCTCATCTGAATAAATATATCTCCATGATTTTCAAGCTGGTTGAACTATGGTGCTTAATTCCTTCCCAATATTCTGTTAAAAAAAAAAAAAAGTTCATTAGTTCATTTTCCTTAAAGTAATTCCTGAACTCACAAAAGAAGAATGATCCATTCAGCACATAGTTCTTAGGGTAGATAGAAAATGATCACATTTTATTATTTTGTTGGAGATCAATAAATACACTTTTAGCCCAAGTGTTTTATACCCCCACAGCCGTTTAAAATACAACCAAAACTCACAACTCATAAAATCCAAATTACATTTCCTTTTCTCCATACACAGCAGCACGATGCACCAAAGCATACCACAAAAAAACCCAGTAAGAATCTAGGTTTCTTTACATTATCCAAAACATCCTTTTCAGATGCTCTTTGACCAAAGGAACAGGGGAGAGGATTCCAGAGCCAGATACCTGAGAGCAATGAATTTTGTCAGCAGTGCCCTCTTCTCTCTCAAGGATAAACCAACCCCTTTCCCAAAGGAAGGAGGGAATCAGTTAGTTCAGGAGATTGCTGAGGAGCCTTGCACAGATTCGCCATAGAGAAAAAGAAGTGTAAAATAGACCCTTTTAAATAAATATTTTGAAATTGTGGACTTTCTGACACAGACCACTTAACAGAATTTAGAGTAGATGTTAACAAAACACATTTCTGGGTAGTCAACTCCCTGCACCCAAGAATATCTAAGCCAAGTAATAAAGTGTAGTGAGTAAAAGAAATTAACTGGGGGAAAAAAAAACCCAACAAACACACAAGAGAAAAACCCCCAGCCACCCCCAAAAAAACCACCAAAACAAAAGAACAAAGCAGGGCACCTGGAGAAAGACAGAAGGTGTAGCTGTTATTTTATCACACTGTATTTCTCATGAAAAAAGCTATTTCAAAAGACTGCTGCAAATTTAAAAAAAAAAATCCTAATGATGCTGAATATATGCAGTAGGGGCCAAGCACAAATGGAGAGATGATGACTTCAACAGGTTTTTCTGTTACGGTTGCATTCAAAGCAGACAATTATGCAAATAAAAAGAAGGAAAACTCTGTAGAGGAAAATACCTCTCTCACAGGAATGAAAACAGTATTAATCATATGGCTCTGGAGAATTTGGTATTAAGCACCACTAGTGACAAAAGATAAAAAACAATAATTCAAATGCATTTCCACTGTCATATACATCCATTAATATTCTTTTCTCTCAAATTTTACATTTCCCATTTCTTTCCTCAATGAAATATGAAAACAGCTTATGAGGAGGGAGGGAAGTCGAAGAATGCAAATCAAATGGAACTGCAGCAAGTAGGTAAAAAGCAAGCCGTGCTACAAGCCAAGACAGCTTCTTGAATGGATTTATATTCTTGCATAACTGAAGTACTGTGCCATGGTTTTGGATGGATTTCCTGGGGAGTAAATTCCCAAAGCCAAACAGAAAATGCATAGCTACTTAGAAAATATGAGAAATTGTCCTAATATGTCCATAATAATGAAGCTGCCACGCTCCAAATGCAAAAATATATATTTTCTAGTGAAAACACACTTTTTATGCCTAAAAACCTCATGCTTTTCAGCAGACAATTTCCAAAATTAGCATCAGCAGGCTCATACAACTCATGGCAATACTTGGTAAACCAAACTGATGTCTAAGATGCTCTCCCTTTTGTTGAGAAAAAGAACATAATTCTCATCTAACAGGACGGTGAAAAGATGCACAAGTCAAATGGTAGAACACCTGCAGTCAGTGCAAGAAACAAAAAAAGCACCAGTAGAAAAATCATGCTATGTTTTTTAATAAATCTGAAACGGAGAGTCAAACTGCCCTTCATTAGAGGGATAATTAAAATATCATCCTGAGGTGAAGGTTCAATACCCCCTTTTGTACAAAACCACTGACAAATATCACAGAATCACAGGTTGGAAGAGACCTCAGGGATCATCTAGTCCAACCTTTCTAGGAAGAGCACAGTCTAGACAAGATGGCCCAGCACCCTGTCCAGACGACTCTTGAAAGCATCCAGTGCAGTGGAGTCAACCACTTGCCTGGGGAGATTATTCCAATGGTGACTGTCCTCACTGTGAAAAATTTTCCTCTCATGTCCAATCAGAATCTCCCCAAGAGCAACTTGTGTCCATTCCCCCTTGTCCTCTCCATGTGACTCCATGTA
Organism: Phalacrocorax carbo; assembly: GCF_963921805.1. Lineage (NCBI taxonomy): Eukaryota > Metazoa > Chordata > Aves > Suliformes > Phalacrocoracidae > Phalacrocorax > Phalacrocorax carbo. Next base: position 32,013,717 of record NC_087520.1, on the reverse strand, counting down.
AAAAAGGAGTCTCCATCTTCTTTGTAACTACCCCTTAAGTACTGGTACATGGTGATGAGATCCCCTCTAAGCCTAAGCCTCCTTTTCTCAAGGCTGAACAAACCCAGTTCTCCCAGCCTATCCTCATATGGCAGGCTTCCCAGTCCTTTGATCATCTTGGTGGCCCTTCTCTGGACCCCTTCCAGCCTGTCCACATCCTTTTTGTACAGCGGGGACCAGAACTGAACACAGTACTCCAGGTGTGGCCTGACAAGCGCTGAGTCAAGCAGGATGATGACTTCTTTCTCTCTGCTGGCGATGCCCTTTTTGATGCAACCCAGCATCCTGTTGGCCTGCTTGGCCACAGCAGCACACTGTTTGCTCATGTTGAGCTTCCTGTCCACCAGGACCCCCAGGTCTCTTTCCACAGAGCTGCTCTCCAGCCAGGTGGATCCCAGTCTGTGCTGCACTCCCGGATTATGTTTTCCCAGGTTCATGATCTTACACTTGTCCTTGTTGAACTTCATAAGGTTCTTGCTGGCCCACTCTTCCAGCCTATCCAGACCTCCCTGGAGAGCAGCTCTCCCTTCTGGAGTGTCTACTTCCCCACTCAACTTGGTGTCATCTGCAAACTTCATCAGGCTACACTTGATGCCCTTATCCAGATCACTTATAAAGATATTGAATAACATTGGGCCCAATATTGATCCCTGGGGGACTCCACTTGTGACAGGTTGCCACTTGGAAAAAGAGCTATTTACCACCACCCTTTGGGCGCGGCCGTCAGCCAGTTGCCCGGCCACTGCACAGACCACTTGTCTAGGCTATAACGCATTAATTTCTCCAGGAGGAGACTGGGGGGGACCGTATCAAAGGCCTTGGAGAAGTCCAGGTAGACAATGTCCTCTGCCTGCCCCATGTCAACCAGGCAAATATACTCCAGTAAAAATGCTGTTCTGTTCCTACTAGCACTTCTGACAATGCTGTTATGGAATTCTACCTTCTTCCTCTTCAGTGTCTCAAGCAAGGTGTTCTGTCTCAAAATCAAGACAGACATCTACACATATTCTCTCTCACCATCAGCCTTGCCAGTACATCTAGACATGTGCATCAGTAGCAATCATTCTGCACACCAAATATGGCCCTTATTCACATCTCGTCTTCAAATCATGCTCTCATTAATCCTCTTGGTATCTCATCCCTTTTGCTGTATCCATATAGATACATGTGACTGAACCTATTATCTCCTTCATACACTGCTCTTGAAGTTATACTGTAAATTGGAACAGTTTGTTTATATAGCCACCTCCCTTTCATATGCTGCGTGCTGGCCCTTGTATTTCAACAAACTACTTATCCAACCGAAATGGAATAATGGCCTTTCTCAAAACTTCCCTGAAATCCTCAATGACCAGAAATCCACATGTATTTGGGAAAGGGGTTTTCCAAAACTTTTTATACAGGCCAAGCAAAAATTGGACATTGTCCAAGAACACTTCTTGCAACAGAGAACACAACCACTAATTTAGGAATGTATTGTTTTATCAAACCCAATATCTACTTTATAAAAATATGATTCCCCTCCCAGCAAGCTGCTGACCGATATATTCTGTTTCTTTTTACTGAAACTTAGTATCATGCTGTGTTTTCATTTTGAGATGAAAATTGGAAAATAGGTATACAGGTTTATTCTGTCATCTTGACAATCTGTTTTTGACTTATGATATTTTAATCCACTTTCCATACTTTCAACATTAACAACTTCTGACAAACTATTCTTCTCCCATGAAGATAACATCTTCATAAATGACCTTACACTATGTCTGAGGCTTGGAACATGAATTTATTTCCCTTTATCACTTTGTGCTAAAAATTAAGAAAATGAGCCAGTATTAAAAAGGGCTTTCCCCTCCTTTTTAATTCTCCTTAGGAATAAGAGTTTCTTTTCCTTTTATCCTTTCATTCTGAACTCAGGTACAGTCCTATTATATCACTTGTTGATGCCTTTAAGCATAATATTTCAGCTCAAATGCATTCCTTAAATCAATGAAAATGAATTAAATTAGTACCTGCAGGCAGAATAACTTGAATAAAATGTACAATAATACAATTCTTAAATTCTTTTCGGTGCAAAACCATTAATATTCCATGCCTGATATTCAAATAAAGTTTTATCCCACTAAAATGAAATACCCATATTTTCAATTTTTTATTTAAAAATTAAGATTTTTTTGAATTACAGTATTCCAAGAGAAAATGTATATTTTCCCACAGAGAAAATGAAGGCAGAGGATTCTCATTTACATTTTAAAGAATAGTACCACTTACAAAAAATACTAATTTACTAGGGCTGAAAAGTTAATTTCTTTCTTTGCACACAGAACAAAACAAAATCAATGGTGGAAAAAGCAGTCTGTGTTGTTTCACACACACATTCTGCTGTCAATGTGGTATTTTTAGGAGCAAGAAGTTTGTACACATCCTGGTGTCTGCTTGAAACCTGAGTAAGGATTTGAATTTCTGATAAATAGAGTTATGCAGAAGAAGCAAGGCTGAGCACACATACACATTTAAAATGAGACACTGAATATTTAGTAACATTGCCATCTGTGATTATTTTAGATAAAATTAGGATTTGCATCAGTCCTTACTGTTAAGTATTCAGCATCACCTCCAACATCCTTGCTTATAGGTTCTGAACTACTGTTATGAACCTTTCCCAGTTGACTCACAAGTACCAAAAAAAAGCCTCTTGATTCAGAATAATGGTCAAACTGCATTAGAAGTTCCTTAGTCAGATGAATTGAGAAAATGAGCTTTTTGACAACTGCTATTTCTATAGCACCAACAATCTAATCTGCGTGAAAGCCATAAATCCAACAAGAATTAATTACTTTTAGAATTAATAAGGTTGCATTAGTGCCATAAACAGCGTGCACTCAGTAGGTCTAGATCAAGCAGTAGTCCCAAGGGATACTCCACTGTTCCCTCTCTCTTCCTCCAAAGGAAGGGGGTTTATATATCTCCCAGAATTCATTTTTCCTTTGAAAAATAAGGAGAGAGACTACAGAACAAAATTAAGAAAAGCTTGCTTCCCTTGCTCCTTTCCACCTAAAGTCTACCTAATTACCTTATTTGTCTCCAGCCTCTAAGCACCTCATGATTTTTCATGTATTAACAAGGCACACTTCAGATGAGGCACAGAGGCAAAGCAATCTGCCCAAGCTTCCTGCAAGCCCACGGGTTTCTTACTCTTCAGCGTAATACCATATCCAACAGGCCATTCCCTGGCTTTGCAATAGGTAAGAACGCAGGCCATCTTTCAAACATCCATTTTAAGTTTCATTTTAGCATAGATAATGCTGCCTACAGGAGAACTCATGTGAGAGGGTGGGGATCTTCTGCTGACAAACTCAGCTGATGACAGCTCTTCAGTCCACTGATACTATGCCTGTGGACAGCTAGAGAATTCCTGCTGGGTATCAATGCACAGCATTCATCACCCTGCTGCCAAACAGGGCCTGGTGTAGTGAAATAAATCAGAAAATACATCTTGGTCAAAATGAAATCAATGGCAAACACCTGTTCACTGATTGGTCCCAGATTAAATCTCACACCTACAGGACTCTCCTTCTGAAGAGAAAAAAGACAGTGTTTGTGATGTTTTTTAAATTTTGGTGGTGGTCTTTGAAAACAAAGACCTGTGGAAGCATCACCTAATTTCAGATTATGTCATATATGAAAGTGAGTGAGCACACTTTTTTTCCTAGGATTTGAAGCAGACTAAAAAGAAAAATTATTTCCTCTTATTTTTGCCTGCCCCCCAGCAGGTGGAAGGACAGTGCCTGCAGGAGCTGTTTTGTTGGCTAAAATCTTGGTTTATATAATCAGCACAGTAATTAGTGAGCTCTTTGCTATTAAAAGGAACTCATTACTGCTATATTTTGCTGATTGATCCATACTCATGAAGCAATTTTAAAATGTAAAAAGCATTTTGTGAACCACTTAAAATCTTCAATAATAATATTGAGAAAATGTAACTGACAGTGGTCTTTGACTAAACTCCAATCTATAATTCTCTAGCAAAAGAGACATGCTAAATCTACTTGGAACTGGACCTTTAAGACATATATTGTTCTCCGTTACCTGTCAGATTTCCTTTGCAAGGGATAGGGCCTGTTAGATCAAGTAAATACCTCAGATTCTGTGACATTTTCAGAGGTGATCTTTAATCAGACAAACAAAGCAATGAAGTTCCTACACAAGTAGTTGTAGAGTCATTGGATTCCTCTGGATGGTTCTACAACTTGCAGCAATGCTGCTCTTTTCCCTCATGGTTCCTGGGAGGCTTGCCATGTCCATGAAGTCCTATTAGTCACATGGAGAGACAGCCTTCTAAGAAGCCATTTGATAAGAAAATCACCTTTACACAAAATTAACAATCAGCATGGATCTGAAACTGTTACAGAATGAGTTACTTTCAACTTTGTACTCTCTGCCAAGTTTTCTCATGCTTCAAAAAGAAATGGTAAATTATCCAACAATTTATAATATTGAAATGTAAAGAGGAAGAAGAATGAGGGAGAGATGGCAAGAGGGTGGTCACATGTCATCCATTCAAAGAATTTCCCTTATTCAGGGAAATCTCAAGTGAAATTCTGCCTCCAATGAGCTCAACAGTGCCAGTATTTCAGCCTTGACCTAATTCCTTGAACTCCATCCTCTAGCGTTTCTAATAAGCAGTCTGTCCCTTTCTCGCTGACCAGCTCAGGTGCCACTTCATTTCTAAGCTAGCTGTGGCTCTGAGGCTCACCCCATTCTTTTAGGCATTTCCAAAAAAAGAAAAAAATTATTCTCCCATTGCCACGGCAATCCGATCTGGTATTTATAGGCTGCACTGCAGCGCCAAATCATTTTACAAACTGAAAGGACATCACTAGTAACTGAAATGGATACTTTTTTTGACAGGGATCGTAAGAAACTATGGCTGGCCCAATTCACCCACTATTAATGTGAAAAGTAAACTTCACTGAGAGCTGGGCTAGGCCCTAAAATCATGCAGCATGGTCACACAGTGCTTACAACATGAAGGGAGTATGGATTTCAGCTCAGACATTCATGAGAATCAAGGTAGGTCACTGTCCTGGAGGACATGAGGACAACCCCATGACTGTTCATGTACTTCTGCATAAATCTGATGGGCACTTTATGTGGAAAAGTGATCTCCACGATTTATTCAGATAATTTTCATTCTCTGCTCCCACAGACACACCCTCCTGCCAGCATTAATATTGCTGATGTGCTGTTTCAGAGCAATTCCTTTAAGATAATGCATTTCAATATTTAAAGGTCTATTTCCCTACTATTTCCTTCCTGTTTCCAAATTTTGGAGAGGAAAGGATTATGCTATTTCAGCCTTTGCTCTTGTTTTTTTCCAGTGCATTAAGAATTTTAGGCTCTTTTTTGCTTCCACTAGAATAACGGCATATAACATTCATTTTGCTTTAAGAAATTTATTCTCGCTTTCAAGCTGCGGAAACAACTCTTACTGAATATTATTTTTATCTTTCTTGGAGGTGGGTGATTTATTTTGAATTGCTTTTTTTAGGTCAGGATGCTGCTTACCAGTATGCCTACATTTACTGTGTTCATTAATTTAAGCTTTTCAAAAAAGGAATATGTCACAACATTTTTTTATCCTGGAAAGGGAAGTCATGGTAGGTAGAGATCAATTATTAATCAGCATTAACCTAAAGTAAAAAAAAGAAAAACAAAAAAAAACAAAACAAGAAGCATCTAAAGACTCAAGTGCTCTTGAGCGAATTAATTTATACCAGATCATACTCTTCCAGCAGAAGTTCTCCTAGGAAATCAAAGTACAGACAGATGGAGGTCCAAGTCCTCAGAGGTATTGAGGCCCTTTATTTTTACTTCACAGCAAAAAAAAAAAAACCAAAACCAAACCCTTTAAAAAAACAAAACAGAAGAGGGGAAAAAAGAAAACAAGAGAAAGAAGAAGAACAATCTCCAAGGTTACACAAAGATGTACAGGAACACAAAGACCACAGCCAGCTCTTCCAAATATTAAATTCTAGTTAATCCAAATCCAGCTGTCCATCCCCTCAAAGTTAAAAAAATATATCCATAGAAGTATAAGATCCTAAACCCAGCAGAATAAATTGTATCATCTACAAATTTCAGTACATACACCCTTTGTTATTTCCTGCATTTTAATTGAATACGAAAAATGGACATACAAAAACCCTGGAGAAACCCACTGCTTCTCAATCCTACATACTTGTTACATGGCTCATAGGGGAGAGCTCATAAACATCCATAAATTTATAGCCTCTTCTGCTAAAAAGCAGTGTATTGTAAAAAAGCCAGTCCAGAACTGCCTTGAAAATGTGATTCACTGATCCACTACATTTTACATAAAGCATAAGACTAGTTTTTAACTCTAACTGATGACATTACTTTTGTCTCTTTATTCTGTATTTGGGAAAGTAAATTTGGACATAATACTGTAACTATCACACTGCCACTGACCCTTCTACCAGAGAATAAAGTCAGTACACAGATAAGAGTTCATCAATTTCTATAAATAAATAAAGAAATTAGAATTACTGTAACAAATAACAATTGGGAATTGAACTCTCCCAACAGATTAATTCTAACTTTGCATAACTAATGTTCAAAACCAGATACACTAACATCAGCAAACTCTGTGGTGTGTCAGATGCCCAAGAAAAGAGTGCACAAACCATGCTGAAACTTTTCTCAATAAAGATCATCCTTCACTTTGAAGTACAGCATCAAACACAGAAATGCAGTCACTTGTAATCCTGGGATATGCTGCTCAGCACCAACGCTTTCCCATCAATTCCATTTCCCCAAGATCTGCTTCACATCATATCCCTGGAATCCTATGATTTGTCAGTCTTCATCTGCTACTATTATTTCCTGATTTATTATATATTTAAAACTAACGTAGTGGGGGTTTGTTTGTTTGAACCAAGGACAAGACTGTTATGGAATCAGGGTGACCACATTCTAACAATGTAATCAGAATTAATTTCCTCTCTCTTTTGTCACGTTCTTTTCCTGCCCTTCAAGTGCTTGCCAGGACATACCGCTGTGCACTACATTGCTTTATTTTCCTTTGCTTTCCATTTTAGACAGTTTGATGCCATAGACAGTTTTCAACTGGACAAATCACGTTTTCTTATTTTTCTAAGAAATCTGGCCAAGTATGTTCTACAGACTCCCTGGTCTTATTCCAGTTTCTTGGCATATCTTCAGACTACCTTTTCTTGCCTGTTTTAACTTCTGTTTGTCTAATAACAAGTCCCTTCCTTAGAAAATGACACTCATGGACCTTCATTGTTGTATGAACCAAATCTGAATATGAACCACCCTGGGAAACCCACGGGCTTAGGCCTCTACTAATACTTCTGTGACCTACTCACTGCTACAGGCAGTCCTAGAAAAGAAAGGGGATATGATAAGAAACCTAGATGAGAGTAACACAGAAAGAGGAAACCATAAGCTACAATAGCATCATTGATCTGTGTTAAGAAAAAGCAAAGCTAAGAGCATGTGAAATGTGTTCTCCTGGAACCACTCTTTCCAAGAATCAAAAGCAGAGAGTGAGACTGCAGACCAGAAGAGGAAAGTCAGCTGAAGAGTCCTGCTTCTCTGGGAATCACACGCAGGCCATTCTTCTGAAGATGTTAGGGAGAAGTATGTCAGTCTGGCTGATAAAAGGAGATTAAGGAAAAACAATAAGTCAGTAAATGAGAAGTTTTCCAAAAGTCCACACAAAGGAAGCAACCAAAAAAAAAAACATTGCAAAAAATGGCTCACCTCCTAAGTAGCACATGTTAACTTTGTGCCAGCAGCCTTGGTTTTTTAATAACTAATTCATTCATTACTCCAGACTGAAGTGACTTTTATTACCACATGAGTCTACACTGTCAACTGAACTGAAATCCTCTTTTATCGAAGAGTTTCTGTCTCATGGACCTGATCTTGTGGACAGAAGTCAATTTGGACCAACTGGCTGAGTGTCAGAGCTGTCCACTGTGCGGTTGACAAAGATGGCACTAATGTGACCACTAGGATCTGTAGCTTACTTTGGGGAGGTATTCCAGTATGGCACTGTGGCCAATTTTCCTGCAAAGACAAACCCAAAGAAAACATTTCAGTGAGGCTTATGTTGCTGATAAAGAACCAAACAGCATTGCCCTGTTCACACTTTTAAAAGCTTCTCTGTTTACAGTGTCCCCAGAGTGAAAGTCTGAAAATATAAAGCAGCATTTCAGTATCCCCAGTTTTTCCTGTAACCAACATCCTTGCACATACTTGCTCTGTCCAGCCAAACATTGGCTAAAGTGAGTCTAGGCAGAATACAAGACAACTATTTTGCTCCAAAGTATTATTTATTTTAAATTTAGATAAGGAATAAACTTTTGCTAGTCCTGCTACACTATATTCATTCTGCTCTTTTCATGCTGTTCTTGATACTAAAGAAGGTAGTGCTATTTTTTTAAGATGTTATATGGGGGGCAAGAAGGTGCCCCACATAAGATAATGACGGCAAAGGGACCTATCCATTTGGGATCAGTGGAACTGAGAGCTTTAACCCTACACTGCTTTCATTCTGGACTGTAGGCCACCTGCCAACATTTTGCCTGCTCCTTTGCTATCTCTTTATACTCTTAATTTTTAGGACAGGTAGTAATATGGACAACCATAACGTCTTTGGAAACATGACACAGCTTGTACCATCTACTTTCTGAGAGACCCTTGCAACAGTAGCAACTCCTCTCCTCACCCTACATAAAACTCATGAAGAATGGGCTTATGATCAGTTACTAACATTTCTCTTATATTGTATTATCCATTTTACATAGCAAGGCAGCTTCCAAGCATCAGTCTTCTTTTAAGAAAGCCAGCAACTTTTTGCACAGAAAGGCTATAATATACAATTGGAGACATGCTTCAGTAAAGGATACTTTGGAAACTAGACCCTTTTATAATGTATTACCTTTTTGTCTCTTCAGAATTCGGTACACATGTGTAAATTTCAGATTTCTTCTCTCCTCAGAAAGGATGTGTCTTCATCACAATGCCATGACACAATTTGTCACTGTTCAGCATAACTGCGATAACTAAACCTATTTCAAAAGAAAGAAAAATGAAAGAGACTGTCACAGTATTCAAAGACAAGAGAACTAACATGAATGGAAAGCCAGTACCAGGCCTCCTTGTTCTAGCTAGTAGCATCAGTATTTAATGCTAATAATCCATATCTCAGTAAGACACATATTTACCACTGACAATAACGCAGGCTCCAATAACATGGGGCAAAATTGTATGCATCCATCTACATAAATACTGCAAACTTCACCCTTTTTCACCTCCCTTCACAGCTAACCCCACAACAACATCATTAAGCAAATTTATATCCCTAGCTGGAAAAAAGCAAAAACACTTCTGCAATTTTCCATTTCCTTTGAATGAGCTTTCAGTCATAATCTACATTTTTATTCATGTTAACATCCTTTACTAAATTTATAAGGATATGTGTGTCAATAATTGAAATCAGTGTATTTGCTCCCAATTCCACTGTTCATTTCAGATTAGTTGTCTATTTAACTGAACAAGCATTCCACAGAAACTTGTGACAACGAAGATTATCATCTGACCCCGAGATTACCCACACAGACCCACTCATCGAACTGTTTTGAAAGTTGAGTTTGGCAAATTGAGAGAAATATTTGCATAATCAGTGACATAGGAGGTACCTTCTACTTCCATGGGCATGCAGTGGCTTTGCATAATAAAATTAATATTTCTCGTATCTACTGAAAAACTCATGCGTCCTAGTATCCTGCTGACCTATTTAGCAGACACATTGCACAGTTACAGTTTGATCACCCACCACAAATATAGATCTTCTTCTTTCTCCAGTCACTTCCTATGATAGATCTGTAATTTGTGGTAGAAATGTTGATATGAATCTCTAAATGACCTTGTATGACCTTATACTTTGTGCTATTAAATTTCATCCTAACTTTTAAAGTTTTCTAATTCTTTCCATATTATATTCTGATTTTTCCCTGAGTAGAGAATGCTTCGTAAGTTTGCCTCAGCAGATTTCATTAGCATATGTCTACTTCTTCCACAAAGGGTCAATAAAAATATGAAAATATAAAATATAACCAATCTTAAAACTTGGCGGAACTCCCTTGGGAACCATTAGGAAGAACCTCAATAGCACAATTATTCTCCTAACTATGCACAAAAAGACAGGAAAAGGCTCTTATTTATCATTTCTACATAGAGGGACAGAAAATAAAGGGATCACATATGAAAAACAACACGGAGATAATTAAAAAAATATTTTTTTCCATTATAGACAGGTTTCCACAAGCTACTGCTGAAGCAAGTGCTTAGTAATAGTCACAAGAACATTTAGATGATTAAGACCACAGTGTGCAATTAGCTCAATCAGGTACACGTTACACACATATTGTTCCTGATTTGCTGAGGCACACACAGTTCAATACCACAGTTTGAGGCCAAGGCCAACTTTTTTTTTCAGCATGATAATTTTAAACTAGCTGCTCCTCGTAATAACACAAATCTACAGCAATCCAGCTGAAGCCAAGGAAGATATATGTGTTGCAAACCAGTTACAATTTATTTTAGAATCAAGTCCTGCAATTCAACTTAAGCATTCAGATGAGAAAAGGCTACAGGTGAAGTCTCTGCACATGTATTATAAGGGGGAGGAAAGGCAAAAAGTTATGACATGTGGACACTTTCATTGCATTAGCTTTTAATGGTATGAATCTTTATTGCCAACAGCTCCAAGTATTACAAAAATCTCTTACTTTACCATTATCTGCTTCATGCTGGTTTTAAGCTGGTTAGAAGACAAGGTCCAGCAACCTTGCATTATGGAAAAGCTTACAGGAGAGTCTAATGATGATCAAGATCTGTACTATACATTGTGAAATTGAGAAAAAGTTATCTCCTTTGTTGCTCTTTTAATGTTGCCCTTCTTATTCTGCCACTTCACCCATGACAGGTTTCACAGTGGCATATACATACACATGTAGCAGCAGGTGAGTTTTTTGGCCCTGCATCAAGCAGTATGCTTAGCTCTGCTGCTACCATTCCCTCTCCCTACTTCTGTTTTTTTTAGATCTCTGTTCTAATTAATCAATAATTTAAGGCCCTATTTTTGCAGCATTTATGCTTAATTGTGCAACTATGAGAGATCTGCTAGCAAGACAGAAGAGTTGCTCCAGCACTTACAGCTAAAGCTTGAAATATCAGCTGGGCTTTGACCAACAGAAACTATGGTAGCACCATTCAGCAGACTGGAGAAGAGACAGTCATGCCAAACCATTTTTTATGTACAGTTGTGGAGAGAATTTCTCCCTCACCCCACACAAACATTGTCAGCTGGGTGTCAGACACAAGATGGAGTTCTTCAGACAGATTAATTGTAATAAATACGTAAGCAAAGCAAAGGAAGTTCGGATTCTCCTTTGTAAAGCTTTCCAGTCTTTAGTCAAAAGTGGCCATGAAGTTGAAAACAGTTTGGTTTTCTTTCCATCTGCAGGTACCACAAAAAGCAAAGAATATGTAGTAGTGGAGGCCAGCTGAGCGTCAAGCACATGCCCTTCAAGAGGTGAAAGTGTCAGGGATTTTTCAGGGAACGTGAAGAGAGAAAACAAACGAAAGGGAGAAAATATTTTCCCTCAAACCGACGTTTGTACTAGCTGTCCTTGACAATGCTTCAGGCAACTTCATTTAGCCTTCTGCTGCTGCCTTGCCAAGCAGCCTTTGAACTTGCCCCAGGCAATCACCATCTAGCCTTTGGCTTCTGCTTGGCTGGACACCTTTTGTTGCCATTTCTGATTTGTGTGATGACATCTTATCAATTTCATATATATATATGACACTTTTTGTGCGTCTGAACAATTATGCAAATCTTTGATGTAATCTTAGGCTTGGTCTTTTCATTTTTATTTAATTCACTTCAGTGGTTTTATTTTTTTTCCTCTCTATAATAGACTCAGAAAATCCTATTCTTCCTGCCTGGTGGAATGCCTCGTCTGCTTTGATTTTTCTATTCCGTTTTTCAGCAGGGAGGAGAAATATGCTTTCTTTGTATTTATCTCATTTTATACACAAAACATTGAGTGCATGTCTGCCAGAGCCAGATATTCCATGCCCTTCTGCCCAAGGCAATATATCTTGGCCTTATCAAGCAGGGATGTAAGAGATTTAGAATAAGATGGCTGCTAATGCTGTGAACTCCTGCATTAATAGAAAGGGTAGTAAAAATCTGCCATCAGATTTCCTCTTTGCTCATGAAACTTTAACTTATTTCTTCCTTGACTGGTAAAAAGCTGAATTTAGATTAGACTGTAGCAATGAGATGTCATCATTTCAATGGATTTGGGGAGTGGGAGAGGAAGGTTTGACCCACCCAAATGTTAGCAATTTTTTTCTCATTTTTACTGTTCATTTTTGATCCTTACTTTTCATATACGTTCCTTTTGATCACATCTTGTGACTTTTCAAAGCAACAGGCCAACTTCAAAGAACAATGATGCCTAAATATCAAAAGGTCTCATTATTTTAACCTTAAACAAACTGTATTGCATACAAAAATCTATCTTCAAATTTATCTACCACACCACAAAACAGAAATCTCTGTAATTAACATGAATTCTGCAGAGGAGCTATCTGCAGACATTTGGAGCCAACTCTAGCAATAGGGTGCTCTTATCTAAATAGTCAACGAACTGGAAGGCCTCATCTAATGCCTGCAAGCTGCAGACCCCAAAACATACCACTACACTACAGATACATCCCGTGTTTTGGAAAGTTTACAAGAGAAAATTACAACATAGCTATACAAACAAAGATTAACATTAAATAAAAATGTATAAGGTTCTCCTGCTAGAAATAGCTTTTAAAGAAAATACTATATAGTGGAAAGAAAGCAGGAAACTCTTCCATTTTAACTTCCAGAAACTTCTTGCGCAGTGCACTCCCAGTTTGTACATCCGTGCTCAGCAATGGCACCATGCAGGTGCCAGAGCTGGGTGCTGCCATCAGCCTCACTCTACAGGACAGGGCAGCAACATTTGGGCTGTATTTCACAAGTATGTCTAAACACTTTGAAGCAAGCACCTTTCCCTTGCTCATTAGTAAACGCACCAACACAAAAGTCTGAATGTTACAGCCACAGAATCACTTTGGTTGGAAGGGACCTTTTGAGCTCATCTAGTCCAAAGCCCCTGGCTCAAGGAGGGTGTCGTGGTTTAGCCCCAGTCAGCAACCAAGCACCACGCAGCCACTCACTCACTCCCCCCTGGTGGGATGGGGGAGAGAATCGGAAGAATAAAAGTGAGGCACCTCATGGGTTGAGATAAAGACAGTTTAACAGGTAAAGGAAAAGCTGCGTGCAGAAGCAAAGCAAAACAAGGAATTCATTCACTACTTCCCATGGGCAGGCAGGTGGTCAGCCATCTCCAGGAAAGCAGGGCTCCATCACGCGTAACGGTTACTTGGGAAGACAAATGCCATCACTCCAAATGTCCCCCCTTCCTCCTTCTTCCCCAGCTTTATATACTGAGCATGATGCCATATGGTATGGAATATCCCATTGGTCAGTTTGGGTCAGCTGTCCTGGCTGTGTTCCCTCCCAGTTTCTTGTGCACCCGGCAGAGCATGGGGAGCTGAAAAAGTCCTTGACCAGTGCAAGTGCTACTTAGCAACAACTAGAACATCTCCACATTATCACCACTGTTCCCAGCAAAAATCCAAAACATAGCCCCATACTAGCTACTACGAAGAAGTTTAACTCTATCCCAGCTGAAACCAGGACAGAGGGTCAGCAAGTGCCAGCTGTACAGGACTGTGTCCAGATGAGTTTTTAATATCTCCACAGATGGAGACTCCACAACCTCTCCGAGCAACCTGCTCCTGCACACAGCTGGGCTGTGTTACATCATCTGCACTCTCCCACCTTATGATCATGAGAACACACAACTAGAAGTGGGGGTGGGGGGATCATCTGGGCCACATGGCACTTGTCCTCAGCCATCCTCTACAGCACAGTGTGAAAAAGCTCATCTTCTAGTGTGATGAAGCAGGGCATACCCTCTTTACTAACAATGTTCCACAAGTGAAGTTTGGTGGTTTGTTCCTTTTTTTTTTCTTTCTGAATAATTTTAATCAGGGAGAAACAAAACAATCACCAATGCAAAACCAAAAAGCAAATACAAACAAACCCTAAAATCTCAAGTTTAGTAGCACTAATTTTTCAGAGCATAGAAATAATGAAAGACAGCAAAGAACTAAAAAAAAGATAAGTTTCTAGTAAGACCAAATTGCCTGGGGTGACCAACGTTTTAGCAAAAAGCCAGCCAAGTTCTGCAGCTAATATCTGAAGAAAACAAACACAAGAATAAAATAGTAAAGAAAGGCACTGAAGCACCACTGCACATGCCCAAAAGCTGCAACTACTTTGTAATGCTGCAACCCTGACATCTTACAGCTTTTGTATTAATGCAAATGAACTTTCAACTTACTTTAAAATGACAGAAACATTAAGCAGTATAAATGTTCATGAGTCTAACACTCCTGTAAATGCACTAAAGCAATCACTGAGGTCTGATTAGATGGTTTACACAATACTATATTGGAATTTAACTTTCAGATTTGGTTGGAAAACACTTGCTCAGTATTGATGCTCGGGAACATAAGCCTAACAGCAGCTCCCAAAGAAAGATCTACACACTGGAATACACTTAATCATTTAAAAATTAAAATTACTCTTTTTTGCACTCTGAAAACAGAATGTGGTGCCTTTTTTTGCTCAAATATTTTCATGTTTTTATCACCTTTGACCACACTGTAATTTGAAAACAGACTTATGTCTTTAAAAAATGTACAAATGTGTTTTCCAAAAAAATCACAGCTACCTCCTTTTGTCAAAGGTCTCTAGAAGTAGCAAGCACATTTTGCAAAACACCTCTGGGAACAGCGCCCAATCACAGAAATACATGGTTTGGGATGAGGCCATGTCTGCCCCGTCCCAAACAGCTGAGCTGTGTTAGAAAAGTCAAACTTATATCACTGTCAAAACTCAGAATCCGTAAAAAAACCCCATAAAACAATGACAAAAAGGCCCCCAAACCCAAAACTAGTAACAAACCCTTCTACAAATACTAACTCAAATCCTCAGTCTCATGGTGAAACACCAAATATCTGCAGCATACTAACAGCTGACAGCATTACTAGAAACTCCTCTTGCCCTGTTAGAACGTATTTGGTTCTGCTCAGATCTTTACCGTGACAATTTTGCAATCTGTTAGAGAACACAAAATAAGACAATGTTTCTGTAGCTCTTTTTCTCTTAAATGAAATCATATTTGTAAATCTTGTATTGCTAAAATAGGTCTTCCTAGTTTTCTTTCCCCCTGCTTGAATGCTGTTTATTTCCACCCATATATTGATCCATAGCCCCAGTAGTTTCTACAAATTACCTTTCCTCTAGAATATTATGGTGTCCTGTAATCACTACATCACTGCTAACTACAGTTACCAACAGTACAGTGCACTGAGTTGGGTAAATCATTACCTACCCAGGCTTAGACGGCACAAACTTGCTGGGAAATAAATAAATTATAGATCAATACTACTGCAACTGGAATGATCCATCCCACTGAATTAGAACTACCATATTTCAGTACATTTCAGACAACAGTTAAAAAGATTCAGTGAATTACTTATATGAAAAAGTCAAACCCTTAAATAAATCTTAATAAGGCCAGTCCCTAAACTACCACTCCACAGAGACAGGTTTTTTTAATGCACAATCATAAAATAATTTAGTTATAACACCATTAGCACAGCTGAATTTCAAAGCAACAGCTCCTTATACAGCCAGTATGAAATGCTAAAGCTTCACAGCCTCGCATGAATGGGTTGGGTTGACTAGCTGAGAAATTGTGATTAGATTTCTAGAAGATGGCTTAACTCAAATAGCCTCACAAGACATCTCTGTGTCAGGTTTATCCCATATTTTGGGAAAATTTTAGACACCTGAACTAGTTAAAAGGCTTGACTGGAGCAGGTATGCACCTACAAGCATATTTACCTAGGATGGAACTAAATCTCACCATTGGAAGCTATGACAAGTCAAGCATGAGACTGATACTATAAAATAAAATAAATCTGAAAATAAAAACCCAAAACCAAACCCCACAGACATTTATTTATTCACCCTAGCTGTTAGTTGAAGAATGGAGCTTTCCTCTAGTCTGGGATTCAACCATGTGACACATCTATTGTCCTCTTATCCTTACAATTAACCCAAATTTTGGGTAAGAATATCATCCCAAATTGAGTCATTACACCAGAGAACAGGAACCTTGCCCAGACGAAGGACTTTGTTGGAGAGCTGGGTTGGTGCTTCCAACAAGAGCCCAAGATACTTGTTCTGTTTCACAGTGCCGCTGCCTGACCAGCAGCCTCTCTCTATGCCAAGGCTGTAGCTCTGCAGAGGTGGTCAACAGCTTCCCTCTTGCAAAGGGAGGAGACACTACTATGGCATTCTGCCTTCTTGTCTGTTAAGGTGCTGCCCTTCCTCACCACAAATGCCCTGTATCTGCCAAGATTCATTTCATGAACTGAACTACCACCTCCAGAATGGCCCTTGGGAGTGGATTGGGTTTTAATTTGCTTGGAGAATGTCATTTGCTGCTTATTGCACGGGGCAAGGAACTGACAGCAGCATTGTTTTGTTTCAGACTATTTTTCACTGCAGTCAACAGGGTGAAATCACACATACTACCTAATTAAAGAAACCAAACATAAAAATTAATCAGTATTTCTGTCTTGCATGCTGCTGGCATATCATCTTAGAAGATGTACTTCTAAAAACAAAAGAACAATTTTATTTCCCTCTGAGAAGCTCCAGAGTAATGCCATCAGCCACTTTAGGACTACCCTGGCAGGTCAAGCCAAATCTACTGCTATCTATCTGACCAGACATATTCTTAATGGAAGAAATATTTAAATCTACCAACATATTTTCTTCAGTATTAATATTTTTAAATACTTTGATTTGCCTGAGTCCACACAAGGACAAGCAGTGTGCAGGGCCACAAGAAAAGATCCTAGAAACAGAGCTTTTTATTTAGCTTTTTGCTATTAAAAAAAAAAAATAGCAGGAACTTTTGGAAAATATTCTATTTTCAGGAAAGCAACTTTGCACATTCTTCCTAAATAATCAAAGTACTTCAAAGATAACCAAATTTCTTCCCTTAATAGAAAGGCATTTAAGGTATGTGGGAGGGAAGGGAGAGGGTGGGTTTTTTTACACTAACTGCAGATCCAAAGGTACCACAACATGCAAGCTTACCGTACCATTCACACAGCTAAAAAAACCAAATGATCTGAGTGAAGATGAAAACTGGACTCAAGTGTTTGCATCTCAGCCCATGTTTGTGACTGAGACTGGAAGAAATGTATTTGTGGCAATAATTAGAGCTCCTGTGTGCCTTCACCCTCCTAATCACTGATGATGAGTTTCTGGGGAATTATTTGCCTTCCCCAGCAGACTGAGCTCAAGAGTGAACGTCCTGACGAGCAGTGGAAAACACTGAAGCTGTGGCAGCGGGAGGCTGCCCACAGAAACATTGTTATGAACATAACAAGTGTATTGTGAAACATGCTTTGCATTTTTCAAACTTGATGTAAAAATTTATCACTCGCCAATTTCCTATGAGAAGGTGAAAAAAATTAAGTTTTTCCCACTTTGTAACTGATCCAGTAGGATTTTGAAAAGACTATTTTGAATAGATAAGCAAAGAAAAAAGAACCAAAAAGTGGCAAATATCATACACTGCAAGAGGAATGGGAAAAATAATAAAGGGCATGCATTATCCCAGAAATGGCACAATTTTTTTTCAAGTAATGTTTCCAAATAGGATTTACACACCTCCAAATCGTATTACAAGAGTAGCAAGGGAAGAGAACGTTAGCCCCTCCAAGGTGTCTTGGGATCACATTGCTTTGTTTAAATGAATCTGTGTCCTGCAAAAAGGCACTCACTTGTCCCTGCAGTGCTTCCTGAACCCTTCTTTGAAATGTTCTGAAGTTTAATGACTGAAATTTGCTCACAAATATCATCAGAAGTATTCTAGGATGGGACTTCAATACACTTACTATCCTTTCAAAATATTAAACAGAAATACCTCAACGAAATGAAGAATTACAGTAAAAGGGTAAAAAATAGTTTGTAATACTGCCTAACTGTTTTGTATGAAATGAGATAATGCCAAGAGGAAAATCACCAACTGAGCTACTTCATGTGAACTGACCTCCTTCGAATACCTAACCCAAAACTGCCTCTGGAGTTAACAGCACTAACATGACAGTTACAACCTTCCCCAGCCAGTGCCAGACCTGGCAGCAGAGAGGTGTACGTGGGAGAAGCCCCATCACCCTCCCCCCCACCCGTAAACTCTAACTGTAATAGAGTGGGAGCCGGAGATTTGGACCCAGGAACTCCTAGAGGGAGCATGAGATGACACTCGTACCTGGGACGCAGAAAGCAGAGGTGTTTTCAGGCAGTAGCTTCTGAAAATAAAGTAACTGTCATGTATTTGGGCCAATCTGATACAGAATTTGTCTCCTGATTACACCTAAATCTCAGCAAAGATCAAGACCTTTTTATGCTGAAGTACTCTTCACCCTCAAGGTCTTATGACTACAGCAGGCAACGTAGCCAAACTTTTAGAGGGATAAAAAGGTACGTTGGGATTAAAAAAAAAATGCTTGAAAGATTAATGGTTAAGAGCAGAGCAAGGAATTAAGATTAATTAGTCCCTGACTACGAGATGGACAATACTGTCTCGGCAAGGGAACGCGCCGCGGCTGTCTCTGCTTGCCTGCCAGCCTCACGAGGCTCGTGGCTTATCACAACCCATGACACCCACCGCGTCACCTACACGCCGTACGCCCTTTTCCACAACCTCCACCCGACCTAGCCCCACGTGAATCCCACTGTTTCACGACCCCCTTGTGCGTCCCTGGAGCGGGGCGCTCCCCGCCGCCGTCCCGCGGGCAGGGCACTGGTACTGAGCGGTCCCCATGGGCAGCCCCGCGCTCCGGGGGTGCTCCAGCCGGGCAGCCCCCACAACAGCCGTTTCCACGGTATTCGCCCGGCTCCACGGTCACAGCGGGCCCGAGCCGCCGCCGCGCTCCCCGGGAACCACGGGGCCCCCACCGCCACAGCGGCAGCCCCACCCAGCCCCTGCTCCGTAACGTGTGACACTGCCGCCCAGCGGCGCAGCTCTGACGCCAGCACCGCGCGGCAGCGTGCCGGCCTGACGTCATCGCGATGCGCAGTCTCCTGCCTCCGGGAAGGTCGCAGCGGTGACCGGCCCAGCCGCCACCGCCATCATGTTGTCCGTGGCCGCCCGCTCCGGGCCCTTCGCGCCCTACCTGTCGGCCGCGGCGCACGCCGTGCCCGGCCCGTTGAAGCCGCTGGCGGCGGCAGCGGCGCGTCAGGCCGAGAAGGTGCCGCTGGACCTGAAGCGGCCGCTGCTCTACCGGGGGTCGATGAACGGCCGCTCGGCCCGGGGGGACCTCGTCGCCGGCGCCAGCCTCAACGGTGCGGGCCGGGGGCCGGGGCGGGCTCGGGGGGCGCCGCTCGGGCTGGGGGCGGGAGCCGGGCCCGGGGTACCTCACACCCCGGCGAGATGGGGCTTCGGCGGCACGTGCCGAGGCACCGCACGGCCCCGGGCCGGGAGCGCTGCCGCCTCCCGCCGCGCTCCTCGGTCGCCGCTCGGGCCGCACCCGGGGTGGGGGGCGAGGGGACTGGGCACAGCGGCTGGGGAGGGGCTCCCAGCGCCGGGCCGGCGGGCCGGGGAAAAGCGGGATCGGGAGTTAGTTGAGAGATTCTGCCTTTTGCTTCTTTTTTTTTTTTTTTTTTTTTCCAAAAAAAAATCTGATTCTAAGTTGTCATTGTTACAGTAACACGCATTTATGACTGTAGAGTTAAGGGCACTTGAAAGCCTGCCTCCTCCTGATGACGCTCGGGTGGATATTTATTTTGAAGTTGGGAAGATGCATGAGAATTCTGTCAGTAAGGTACTTATCTGAGGGGCATCAAAGCAGAGACTTGTGTTGAGAACACACGGTGTGTTTTACTGTTGCAGAAAATCAGCTCAAACAGGGAGTTTGTTGTGTCAAAACTGTCACATCACTGCTCCCAGTTTTGAAATTCTGGTATTTTCCCCGGTTCATGCAGTGTTCAGAAAAGTTATCAGCCAGGTGATGTTAGTCCAAAGTTGTTCTCACAGAACCTGACTTCCAGCCAAAGGGCAGCCCTGGAACAGACTGGTCTGCATTTCATGGAGAGCTATTGCCCTGGTCCCTGGTCGTCTGGTGCCAGACATGTAGTAACAGTTCACTTCATACTATTGTATAGGGTATTCGTATAGGTCTGGGAGATGGCAGTGCCATGTGGAAGATGCTATGTAGTGATTAGAACTACATCCTTCACCTGATACTCAACTGTAAAGGATATAGTCAGGTGAAAATTAAAAAAAATCTCTAACTAATGTAGCTGATGTTAGTCTTAGTTTTAATTAACATTAAGTATGCTTTTCACTGAATATAAGGAATTTTTAGAAGTTAATCATATTGCTTGTAACTAAATGTGAAATATTTTAAGTCTTAATACTGACATAAACGAGTATGGTTTACTCTCTCTAAAGTCTGAATTTTGGTTTAATTTCTCTGCAGTTAAACTCCTTCAGCAAATACCTTCTCTGTGCTGAGTTACTTGTAAATAAATGTAAATATTTTCCCTGTTATGTTGCATATAAATCCTTGAGGGTTATTTTAAGTACTTTGAGAGAATGTTTTTATTAACCTCTGTTACCTTTGTGCCAGCCGCTAGAAGAAAATAAAGACTAAATGGTTCTTTTCAGATAACAGAACTTTGCAATTTGGCAGGTAATATATTCTGTCTTGGGCATGTTCTTTTCTTTGGCTTGTAGATTTCTGTGAAGGGAAGCAGCTGCTTTTGTGGGAGAAGTGAATGGAAGACCTCTTAGCTGTCACATCTTGTTAGTTTAGCACACAGGTTTGACGTGGGAATCCCACTTGAAAACCTTGGGTGTTGGATAGCTTTACCCCAAAATCCTTCTCTAAAGTGAGCCGGGCAAATAGGGGACTGTAGGTTTCAAAAATTTTTTACTGGGGCAGTTAGCTTTGACAATAATTTAATATAAAGAGGGATGCCTGCTTTCCATTTTTAATATTAAAAATGCTTCACCACACACTTAAGACTATTAAAGGCATGGTAGTTACTTAAATCAAAGGAAGGCACAGAAGTGTTAAGCTACAGATGTGTAAATTTTACTAAATCAAATTTCTTCATAGCAATTTTTTTTACAGGAAAGCATTTCAATGGAAAACAGGTCTGCCTTTTCTTAGCTAGTCATGGTATTCTGTAGGAGTTTTTCCTTGAAATCTGCAAAAACAGTTCACACTAAACCCAGAACTTCTCACAGTTTTTCCTCTACCCTTATCAGGCATCATGTAATTTTCAAAGAATAGGTAAAACGGTTTTACAAATCACCTGTTTGTTTGCCAGAAATACCTTCTGGAAACCATTTTCCTACAACTTAAAACTGAAGGGTGTAATTAGCGGAATTCTACCCATACTTTGGAACAACTTTTACCCATTATGCCAAAAATGCAATTTAAAAAGTGTAACTTAAAATACATTGTATCTTTTACCTGAAAGGGTTGTCATTTCTTCTTCTTTTTCTTGCAGCACCTGTCAGTGTTCGTTTCGTCCATAATGATGTTGTGGTACCTGACTTCTCTGCCTACCGTCGTCAAGATGTGCTAGATGCCACCAGATCTTCTCAAGGCAGCAGTGAAGCTAGAAAAGGGTTTTCCTACCTGGTGACTGCAACAACATGTGTAGCAACTGCATATGCTGCTAAGAATGTTGTCACCCAGTTTATTTCCAGCCTGAGTGCCTCTGCTGATGTGCTAGCATTGTCAAAGATTGAGATCAAGTTGTCTGACATTCCGGAAGGCAAGAACATGGCTTTCAAGTGGAGAGGGAAGCCCCTTTTTGTGCGTCACAGAACCCAGGCAGAGATTAATCAGGAAGCTGCGGTTGATTTGTCCAAACTGAGGGATCCGCAGCATGACTTAGACAGAGTAAAGAAACCAGAGTGGGTCATATTAGTAGGTGTCTGCACTCACCTTGGTTGCGTTCCCATTGCCAACTCTGGAGATTTTGGCGGTTATTACTGCCCTTGCCATGGGTCCCATTACGATGCCTCTGGCAGAATCAGGAAAGGTCCCGCTCCCTATAACCTTGAGGTTCCAACTTACCAGTTTCTTGGTGATGATTTAGTGGTGGTTGGCTGAATAACGAGGTGCTTGCTCACTTTCATTTTCCTGTGAATGTACACTTGAGAGTAACTGAGATTCTGGAATACTGTAAACCCAGATGATCCTGAAAACGTATTAGCTGTCTAGATTCTCAACCAGAAGTATCTTTGAATACCTCCCTGATTCAATTTTAATAAAAATTTGGAGTGAGCACTTGTTCCTGACTTACAATAGTGTGTATTTATTTGTTCTGACTTGCCGTTTGTCTAGTCAAAGAGATACTACAGCAGACCCAGAATATGTTTTGGAGACCTCCTGAAGGGCCGCTGATTCAAGATAGACACTGAACTACAAAGCCATTGCTTCCTTAATACCACGTATTTTCATTATTTGTATTTTTTTGTTGTTTTTACTTCATTATGGGAAGAAAAAAAGATCTAAAAAAGATCTTGCTATGAACTAACAGTGTTTGGAGTAAGTTTCAGTATAGAACCCTATGAGATGTAATCTTTTTCCTTCCAGTATATTTATTTTGTTTGTTTTCAAAAGACGTGAAGGAAAAAGTAAATAAAAACCTACCTAGAAAGAGAACTCTCTTACATTCATTCAGAGCTAGCTTATAATTGTTTACCTAGAATGTAATTTGACCTAGCATAATTTTCTGATGATGTAGACAAAAAAAAGGTGTGTCATGTTAGAATTACTAAATTATTTTTACTTGCAGATAAGGCTTGATCATATGTACATGTAAGCATCAGATCAGTGATGGCTGATCAGATCAGATCCAGTGCATAGGACACTGGAAAATTTGTGACACTTTTCCAAAGGAAATAAGTTGAAAAGGAAGTAAAAAGGGAAATCCAAGTTATACAGAGGGTAAAAAATAAATCGTAAGAACCACTCAGTCTGGACTAATCTCTCATGTTAGACATTGTAAAAGGTGTTGCCATCAGGGATATGTTAAGACTCAACATGTGTGAAAATTATAATTTCATGTTGCCTGTCGGCTAAGCTGAATAAAGGCCAAAACTTTGAAACCTCTCTTACCTTGATGCTGGCTCTGAAGGCAAGGAGAAACAAATGCAGCCTGAAATAGATCTTTTAACTGGTATTGGTTCTGCCAGTACAAAACAAAGCTAGCAATTCATTGCCTATGGTATAGGAGGAGAAACACAGTTTGCTGTTTCCAGAACAACAAAAAAGAAGCCCAACCACCAAACTATCTCATTCCTGTTTGCTTCCCATTCTTTACTGCTGTTCTGTGAATGCATCTGTCTTGCGCTGCATTAATGTGCTTCTCCAGTTGCAAAACAGAAAATACAATCCTCAGAATTCCCTGGGTCTGGAATGTTTAGCCTCACATATACCTCATGTAAAGCTGTGATGACAGCTGGGTTAAAGCTGAAGTTTTAAATAGGATTAGTCAGAGTATCAGTGCATATAGCTCACCTGTTAGCAGACAATTCATAGATGACTGCTACAGAAGTGCTTAGATAAGCATTTTACATCACTTTTATAAATTTGAGCTTTACACCTTACAGCTATGTCCACAAAATCATTCTCGAGAACTTTTTTGGTATAATTAAATGTGCTAAACCAGGACTGAAAGAGATGTTCCCAAACTTGTATCTAAATGATTAGTATTTGTGTATGTGCCTTGTACTGAGGGTTGATCTCAGATTTAGTATTTCAGAAAAAGAAGCTTAGTAACTCCTGAAGTAGCATTAGAGCATTGTTCTGCTCTCCAGTAGCTACTCTTACCTTATCCTAAAAACGTTTTCTAGCCCACTGCAGTACCAGTAAATTTGCCAGGGCAGTTTCTGAGTTGGCAAGTGAACCCAATGAAAGCTAGGTAGTTACATCACAGCTGGGCTTAAAGGGTCACGCATAAAATTACTTGCATGGAATAAGCTGTTATTTAAATTACACCAAGCTGACTTGATCAAATCTTACCAATCTACAGCTAATGCAGCACCATGACATTGAATGCATTTGAGAACAAACCAGCAGCTTTTACTGTAAACATGAGATGCCAGCAATGCCTTTTTTTCACCAGACTGATGACGTAACAGTTACAGAAGCTGAAGTGTTGGTTCGTACGCAATGCCGATGTGAGAGTCTCCATCATTCATAATGGGCCAAGCGTGCCTTAGAAAATAATCAGGAATTAGTAGAATTTGAAACAATGTAAAGCATTTACGGCCTCAAATCTCCAGAACCACTCACAGTTTGGTACCACAGGTACAGATGCAAATTGAAAAACTATGAAAGTTCATCTGAACATAATAAACCACATATTTTCTTTTTTACTGTGAAGGTTGTCAAACACTGGAGTAAGTTGCCTGGAGAGGCTGTAGGGTACTCACCTTGATACCCAAATCGAACTGGACAGTCCTGAGCAACCCCATGTGAGCAAGGGGCTTGGACTAGATCATCTCAAGACCTCCCTTCCAACCTCAGCAACACTGTGATTTGCAAGGAATAATGTCCAATTATTGTCTTCTCTGGGACAAGAACCTCCAGAAGACCCAAACTCCCTGAGGGGGAGGTGTGACTCAAGCA
Organism: Phalacrocorax carbo; assembly: GCF_963921805.1. Classification (NCBI taxonomy): domain Eukaryota; kingdom Metazoa; phylum Chordata; class Aves; order Suliformes; family Phalacrocoracidae; genus Phalacrocorax; species Phalacrocorax carbo. The sequence continues at coordinate 31,988,709 of NC_087520.1, read as the reverse complement.
AAGGTGAACCTCCATGTGGGGATGGGCTGGTTGCCAGTAAGGAGGTCATAATTACCTTGTGGGCTAAGGTGTCCTTAGTAGGAGCCCTCAGAACTGCCACTAATTACAGACACTACCACCATACAAATGGGTAACATTTCCCTCTTCATGGCTAGTGCACCCTGTGGGGCTGGAAGTAGAAGCATTCCAATACACAGAAAAATACTGCTATATTTTATTAAAATCTGAAGATTCATGTTGTTCCTAAGAAGCAATCACTTGCTGGGCTTTACTATGTCTATGTATTTCCATTTTGACTCCCTCTGCTTCACTGATGGCCTTACCAGGGCTCTAGTCCTAACATCAGATTCTTTTCTCTTAAACTGTTTGCCAGTAAAAACAAAAACCAAACTCAGAGATTTCACAAAGATAACAGGGCACCCGTCCCCTTCAAAAAATGTATGAAACCCCACTTCTCAACTGGGGTTTCCTCATATTTGTGTAAGACAACTCTGCACTCTGTACGCTTTTCTCTGTGAGCAGCAGTGTGAAGTCACACTTTGCCCAGTGCCAGCTGTATGATCAGTCGGCTTTCGCCACCCAGGCCAGCATCATTCGCTGCTGTTGACTTGACAGGGTGGCAGGACCAAAAGGCAAGGACAACTTTGATGCTGGTACAGGTCTGCCAGGTTGATCAGTGTTGGGGCCTGACATTTTTCAGCAGCGAAGCTGTAAAGCACAAGGCTATGCCAGAGAGAGGAGCTGTGTTGCCTGCCTTTGGTCTGCATGCCTCTTAGATATGAAGCAGCAGCCACGTATCTGTTTCTTCTCAGTGAGCTACTTTTTCTCCTTTAAGAACAACACTCTATGAAGTTGCTGAAGAGAGTTAGTGTTTATTTAATAAAGGGAAAAAAAGATGCTAAAATCAAAACATAATTTTTAATATTTGACATTTCAAAAGTTTTGTCTCCTTTTCTGTATCTTTAGAAGAGGGGCAGTATTTTAATGGTTACTGCTGTCAAAGGAGTGCAGAGGCTCTAAACAAAAATTCAGAACATTAAGTCATTTTCATGGCTAATGACATGGGGTTTTTTAACCCTTCTGATTTGTTAAGTCCACCCATCAGAACTGAAGACAGTTTCCCACACAGCCTCTGTACAGTCATTAACACATGTTCTTCCAAACCATACACCTTGCGCAGCTGCACAGACATCAAGGACACTCTTGCCACTGATCACCAACAAAAACTACATGAAGAAGAAACTTAGGAAGAGGGTTCTGAAGCAGTTCGGGTATATCTGAGGAACACAGTAGTCAGTTCTCCAGTTAAAGGAGCATTGAGCAATATATTTCTCATCAGTAGAAGTGACAAGTGACAGAACAATAATGACTCTTCTCCAACTTTGAAAAAGGAAAAAGTAAATAATCTACAGATGGAAAGAGAAAGTTGAAAGCTTGTGCTGGTTTTGGCTGAGAAGGGGTTAAATCTCCTCACTGTGGGGGTCGGCTACCTTTCCAGCTTCCAGCGCTCTGCCGCGTGGCGGGGGGGGGGCTGGGAGGGGCAGGGCCATGGTGGGGACGGCTGACCCCGACTGGCCAATGGCAGGTTCATTCCATACCATGTGACACCATGACCAATATATTGAGGGGAGGCCAGTGGCAGCGGGGAGGCAGCGCGGCGTCGGGTCGGTGGGCGGCGAGCGCGGTTTGTTTCGGCGGTTCGTTCCCCCTCTCCCCTCCCTTCCCCCCTCCCCCGGGGCTTTGCGCCTCTCATTGTTCTCCTTTACATTGCATTTCTATTGTTGTTTCTTTTAATTTTAGTTATTAAACTGTTCTTATCCCAACCCACGAGCGTTACCCTTCTGATTCTCTCCCCCATCTACCGGTGGGGGGAGTGAGCGAGCGGCTGTGTGGGGCTGAGCTGCCGGCTAAACCATGACAAAGCTACTGAAGGTTGGGTGTTGTCCATGGATAAGATATTCTCAGCTACCTACAGATGATGTTTATTTTATGTGTTGATTGCTTTTATCCTCCATGGAGCTGGTAGCACTGTTCATTATTCACATGATTCACTATCTAAGACAATTTTTGGAGATTTGTGTGCCAGATTTCCTGCTTTCAAGTAATTTCTTTCCCATATGCTTCAGTAATAGTTTTGAAGAGATGGTGAAATTAAAAAGTACCTTTCACATATTAATAATGCAGGTGATCCTGTCTCTGAAGGACTTTAGCAATTCATTCCCATTTAAGTCTTGCAGTTTTGCTGACCAGTATATGTTTTGCAGTCACCATGAAAATCCAAATTTTCTCTCATCATAACCTTTTAAAAATATGGCGTTTACACAGGCTCAGAACAAAAGTATCCATTAATCTGGAGCCCTGCTTTGATACACGTAGAATCTGGTGGTGTTTGGGATGATTCCCTAGGCTATAGCACCTAATTTATTCAAAATAGAGTTCCCACTGATTCTGCTACCATTAAAAGTACTTGACAGTCCTGAAAAACATGATCTTTAGTTAAAAGTCTAGAAGAGGAGAGAGAAACGTAATGACCATCTGCAAACAGCTAGAGGAACTGCAACATCACACAGGAACCACAGCACACCCAGGGGTACACCTCACGCCTCTGGAATGTCATTCTGGAGCATCCTCCATTTCTTTTCCTGCAAGCTGGGAATTCACCTCTACACAACTGCAGCAGCAAATGAAGACTAAATGGACACAAAATTATGTCATGGAAAGCCTACAAGGAAATACTGACCTCAACATTTCAAAACTTTTAGATCACAGCTGTGATCTCAACTTTTCAAATTACACCATTGCATTGTACTTCTAGAGAAAACCAAACAGAATACATATATGTTCTGCTTGCAAAGTTGGTACCTACTCCCAAGATAAAATGATACCCTTTCTTCATTGTTAGAGGCAAAACACAACAGCATAGAGTGCTCCGGTGGATAATACTGTATGCGCTCCCTAAGCACATATGACTGGAGCCAGACAAGCTCACCTTTACACCTGCTGGTTTGGTTTACATTCTTGCCTGTAAGATGAGTCTGCCAGGATGAAGAAAAGCTGAACCAGAGTCACAGAGCCACAGAGGGGCATTGGCACATGCTGAAGTTGGTATTTCTTAAATATGCAGAATTCTGAAATGCAGAATACCTTGCCATCAAACCACAAGATTTTTTTTAACTAGAGCCTACAAACCTGTCCAGCTTTGGCTCCTGTAACTGCAGAGAAGTCCAAGAGAAAATTTTCAAGATGAAAATTTCAAAATGCTTATTCACTAATAAAACAGCAAAATAAAGAACTCAGACAGATTCCTAGAATCAGTGTTAACCAGATACTACGATGTGGTCTGACATAATGCTGATACCTGGTATGTTGAACCAGAATTCTGATATGAGTTTTACAATAAAAGTGTAATTCCTTTCAGGGATTCTGTCTCAATTTATGCAAATATCAGTTACTGATAATTTAAAACCGTGTGTCCAGCCTATTTTGTGAACAACCTATATCATACGTGCATACAAATATTAATTCTAATGTATGATTTTGTGCCTCTTGAAAGACGAAAACTATTAGATTGCTTTCTCCCCTTCCTTTTCAAATGGATGCAGGCAACACAAATTTCTGCAGTTAAAGCAAGTGAACATGTACAAAAATGGTGTGTTGCCCGTATTACAACAGGCTCAGAATGCTGGAATGGGCATATGGTTCAGCTGAGACACCTTTAAGGGACTAGAAACTTGTCTCAACACTGTCGGCAGAATGGCTTGACTACCAAGGCTTCACCACGACGGCAACTGAGGAAGTTCAACCCAACAGGAACATATATATATATCTATATCTTCTTGTCTCGGAGCACATAGGCCCAGTCCTCTGCACATGTGCCTGGCTCCAGGGTCATCTTACAACATATGGGAGGGGGGCTTGGACCCCCTGGAACCCTCTGGGACCGTCGAGCACCCTCTAGTGACGATACTGTGCATGCACCCCACTGTTGAGTGGGACATGTGGCTATGCAAACCAGCTCATTGACTGTGCAACAGGACAATGCTATAAAAGATGGAACCAGCAGAGACCAGTTGGAACTGAAGATACATCCCCACCAGACTGAAGATACATCGGACTGACAGGACGCCGCAGATCCGTGGTGGTAGCTATTGTAACTCTCTCTCTCTCTCTTTTTTCTTTTTTTTTTTTCCCTCTTTCTCTCCTTTCCTTTTGCATACTTTTTGGTGGCCAGATAAAGCGACTTGGCACTTGACTCCGTTCTGAGTCTTAATTCTGTTCCCAAGAATACAACAAACCTGGTCATGATAACACATCCAATCGAACATCACTCAGAAGTTAAGCCCAGCCGCCGCTAGTCACCCAGGATTATCTGAGGTTGGTTAGAAAGCAAGGGGGCTCAACTTCTGCCAAATTGTGCAACCCAACAGTGGATCGTGGCAGCACCTGATCTTGCCAGCTGAATTTAAAGGCCAATCCTACAGAAGGACACTGAGATTCTAAATCTGACTTTGATATAAAGCCCCCCAAGAGAAGTCTTTCACTCACTACTGAGGAAGCCAGGTTTGGGTAGGTGGTTAGGGTGAGCGCTTGGAGTTGGTGTGCAACCATTCCTTTAACTTCATGCTTTTGTTCTGACTGGGCATCCCCAGCAGATGACCAGAGTCTGTGTGGTGAGTTCTAGGAGAGACCATGCTGTGAGAAACAAGGGCAGTAACTAAGAAATGTTATCCAGCAGCTATATTTACATTACCTAGCCTTAGATATTTGTGTTTTAAAGAGAGAATTTTTATTTTCCACACATCTAGCAATTTAGCAAAACAATCAGCTATAACTGAGAAGTCAGACAAAACTGATAAACTACTCCTAGTAAACAGGGAAATGTCATCAAGAGGAACGTGGTTTCAGAAAACAGTTTGGTCACTGCTAATACACTTGCCTTGAGGTGCATGTTATCAAATCATGGGTTCATAAAAGTGGCACAGCCAGGTGCAATATGCTCATTCCTGTACCTACTGGTTGTATTGCAAACATTTGTTGATAGCGTTTGCAATGGGAGGAAGAAAAGGGGTCACGGAGGACTTCAACAGGCTCACTGTATTTAGACAACTTGTGTAGGTATTGTAAGAGTACAACAGCTATGACGCATAACACAGTCCCTTAGGTGAACAGTTGTATTAATACTGCATTTTCAAAAATTAGTGATGCTTCAATTTATTAAAGCCTTAATTCAGATTTTGTGCATATTAAAATACAAAATAAAGCTATAATCCTGTTTGTAAGCAGCTGGAATACTATAAGGTGGTAATTAATAGCCTCCATGGATTTATCAAGAACAAATCATGTCAATGCATGACTGACATTGTTGCTATAATAGAATAACAGGCCTTGGAAACAGAGGGATATTAGCAGTAGCTATCCAACTTTTAAGTAAGATTTTCTCACAATCTCACAAGACTTTCTTATGTCTACTAAGAAACCTGACATAAGTGGAAGTATTGCAGAGGACAACTGCTTTAAAAACAGTTGCAGATTAACTACCAACAGTTCCCTGTTAGACAAAAGAGACTGCTGTGAGGAGTTCTGCAAGAATCTGTTTGGGTCCAGCACTGCTCAGTATATTTGTTAATGAACTAGATGTCAGAGGAGAGAACGAGCTTTATAAAACTCGCATATATTGGTAAACAGGTTAGAGCTGCAAACATTGGTGAAAAAAGGGTTAGAATTAAAAATAATATTGACAAATAATGCAAATATACGAAGCTAGGGTGTGTTGTGATAGGAAGTAATAGCTAGGTAGGAGATCTACAGGAAAAGATCTGGTGTTGTAGTAGATCACAAGCTGAAAATGAGTCCACAGGACCATAATCGCAGAATCACAGGTTGGAAGGGACCTCAGGGATCATCTAGTCCAACCTTTCTAGGAAGAGCACAGTCTAGACAAGATGGCCCAGCACCCTGTCCAGACAACTCTTGAAGGTGTCCAACATGGCCGAGTCAACCACTTGCCTGGGGAGATTATTCCAATGGGTGACTGTCCTCACTGTGAAAAATTTTCCTCTCGTGTCCAATCAGAATGTCCCCAAGATAATGTGATAAAAAAGCCTGCCCTGTTGGGATGGAGGCTTGTATGGAAGATATGAAACCCCATCCTACTTTACCACTGGTAAAGCATTACCTGAAGATGATGTGTAGCTTGAAAGGCTTTATTTAAAGAAAATTGTGGCCCAATTAGAGTAGTATCCAGAGGACAGCAAAAATTATGCTTAAATTTACATGCGACTGAAATACAAGTGCAAAAATTGGGTAAGATAAAGATGCAACAACACTTCTTAAACTATTTCAAAACAAAAACATAAATAGATAAATGTGAGCTATTCTCTGTAACCTTTGGGTATAAGCCAAAAAATAATAGGCTTGAATTAGAAGCAAAGAGATTTAATTGAGATTTGGGGGGAGGAGAATCAGTCTTTCCAACTGTAGAATATTTAATAGTTAAGAATAGTTCAAGATTGGATACCTGAAAAGATATGTGGAATGTCCACACTGGAAAGTGTGAAGAACACTAGTCAGTAGCAGCTCAGGCATAGCTGATGGCGCTTTGGGATCCTTCTGAGGTGGCTTCCAGCTGTACAATTCTGATTTTATGAAAACAGAAGAATGGACTATTTGTAATATTTTTAATGCATCATATTTTATCTTTGAAGATTAAAATCTGTGGGGATAAAATATAATGTTGAAATGATGGGATTCTTGATACAGGAATAGGGTAAGGTGAGGTGTCCTCATGCTGAGGGACTAGACAAATTAATGGAAGAGTAAAAAAGTATTCCTCTGATTAGGAATTTGTGTGATAGGGAGAAAATTTGAGGGAAATATTACTGAATGCATGCTTATAGACTTTTTGTCTGACTCTAGAGTTGTTCTTAGAGTGTTTAATATCCTGCGTCAACTATGAATAGCGCCTAATGAAACACAAGAGAGAAACAACAGATTGCAACTTGGCCTGCTTAAAGAGAACACAGAACTCAGGCATTTATTGTCCTAACACAAGTAGCAAGCAGTTTGTGTCACAACTGTGATATATGTTCTTCAAGAACTACTTAGCATCATAGCATTTTAATAACCTCAAGACATTGCCTTGTTCTAGCAACACATACTCAAAATGTAATGTACCATATTGTTTACTACATGCACTTTTTTTTTCAGCATTAGAAATTTAAAATAAGCAATTCTGGAATTAAAGCACAATAGAGATGCATACGTTACTTGGTTTCACCTAGCTTTTACAGGAGTTAGAAACATGAGACAGCAGAGATGTCTATCTCTTCTGTCTATAAACAGCAGTAGAACTAGTAGGGGAAGATAACTTCCACATTTAACAATATTATGTAGTACTGATGGCTGATGTCTTTTGTCAGCCAGTTATAGAATTAGCAACTGTACTATGACTTCGTCCTCTCCCATGACAAACAGAAGTTGAACACCTAGAGGCAGAGCTTCAATCAGAAGGCAGTACAAATACAAATGCATATGCTAGCTGGTCTTGCTTCAGGAATTAGCATGATCCTGTATTCGAGTTATTTTTAGTAAAAAATTCTATAGCAAAGATCACCAATAACAGATGTCTGTGCATAATTTTCTGCAAGCATTCTAATAGTAGGGTCGGACAGAATTGGTTTACTCCCACTATGTAGCATGGTAACAGAACTCCAAATTTTGCTCTGTGAGCAGTCATATAATTTTCAAGTAATTGCAATACATGGCAGCCTCCAACTCCTATCACAAATAAAAAGTGCCAGCTTCCTGCAGAGATCTGTTGGTTTGCACAGCCCTAGGACGATCAGAAGAGCTACTGAGAAATGCATCATTTCCTAGCAGGTCCAGGAAATTGTATATGTTTGGGGATATAATGGTTTAAAAAAGGGTACTTAAAAACATAAGGTAAACCACTTGAATATGTCCTGAGAGGACAGACTTTGTGTGTACAGAAAATATCCTCCATTGTCTACTTTTGAAGGAGTTAAAGGAATAGCAAGAAGCAGCTAAATATGAGAAGTTTTATTTCCTAGGTTGAGAGCACAGGGGCTATTAGCCTGTGTTTGGACCAGGAGGAGGATACCAGGCAGTTTATTTTGTAACTATAGCTGTTATGCATAACTCACATAATTGGCAACCGATGACAGCACCCTTTAGGTAACATTGCTATTTGAAAAAAAAATGGGGCTCTCCATTTAGAATGCAACTAGTGTGATGGAGCATTTCAGATGTTAGTCCTGAAATGTCACCTATAGGACATCACCCCTACATATGAAACAGCCTGTCAGCTGTGACAAGCTACAGCTGGCTTTTCCCCTCTATTTTCAGTTCCGATTGAACTGTAATTTTGAACTAAGTAGTAAAGTATCAGGAGTTTCAGTATGTTTTCTAGCAGTTTGCCTGGAATTGTATATATCCCAAAGGCCTGAAGTACACTGAGGTTTTGTGCAAGCTAGAATTTAATACACACAAGATATGGCTAGAGTTCCCACTGAAGTACCTATAGTGGCATGACAAATTCTGACCTAGCAATTATTCTTTCCCTATAACGACATCAATATTAACTGCCTGATAAAAAGACTACATATTTAGGTCAATACGAGTTTCCTTCTACACTTGTAATGTGCTTTGATTTAGTTGTGTTTATTTGGACTTTAATGTTTCCACAGGCAGACGCCACTATTTACTCTTTTCTCCAGTTCTTTTAATACATCAGCTTCAGACTACAGTACAAAACAAAGGTACTTCTCACCTAGCCACTGTACTTGACACTGATTAGAAAGATGAATAATCACTTCAAAGTATTTGTGTTCCTTCTGACTAAGTAAGACACTGCTGTTAGCTCCTAAGGCATACCCAACATTGTATGTCTGACAGACAAACTCTTGTATTATGGTACAAGAAAAGAAAAAACCTACCTATACGTACATACATACACATACATACATACACAATTTTATATTCAAATTAGTATATGTCAGACTCTTAGAATGTAATAATTTAATCTTTACTAAGGTATTTTCTATATCAGCTTTTGGAAAGCTGGACATTCCTCCAATAATCACAGTACCGCTCAGCTTGTCCTGCTCACATTTCTTAACCTGCTGGAGGAGTTGTTCATGATCATTTCATTTAATTGAATGTGACAAAGAACCCCTCACCTTGTGCCAATCATATTCCAGAAACATTTGTTTTTGAAGACAGTTTCCTATTTTGACAGATAATCTGTCCTTACTTACAACGCAATCGATATGGGCCATTCTTATGTACAGTCTTCAAATCATCAACCTTTTTCAGCCTGAATTTCTTGTCATCTCTAGGCTGCTCCGCTGAGGTCACTAAAGGTTGCCAGTGCCAGTGCCATTTATCTTGCAAATTTTTTCTCCTCTTTACAGTTTCAGTTCATCTCATCTCCCAGGCAAACACACTTCCATTTATGCCAGCAGGTCACTTGCTCTGTGGTAGGTATCACACCCATCAGCTTCTCTCATAGACAGGAGTGACGTCCCACGAGTTCTGCACTGTGAGTGCACTTACAAAGTCTGGGCCCTTCACTTCAGCTGCACTCATAACACCAGTGAAAAATGCAAGGATTGATCAGCTGGATAGGTTAAAAGAAGTCTGGAACATTAGTAATAAAACATGGAGTCATGGTCTAGCGTGTGGTTATGGATTAGGCAGGCCAGAGCCCATCAGTCTAGAAACAATTACTGTCTGAATTATTCCAGTATTTTTCTGCAAAGGAAGCATAAATAGCTTCCAAAAGATCTAGAGTCAGCATGAAATAAGTTGTTGCTATCAGAGTATATAACACTCAGGAGTGGGTATATCATCCTACAGGTACAACAGTAGTCTAAATCTTTCTCATTTTATGTCCTAAGCTTCAACCTTAAGTGGCAAAACAAATGCACCATGAACAGTAATGAATTACAATTTCCTGATGGCCAAAGCCCCCCTGCATACAGCATGGCCAGTCATTGCCTCTGTACTGTGGGAAACTCTAGCCAGGGAACGGCTAGCAGAAAGCGGGCATTGAAGTAGAAGGACAGGCTCAGGGTCGGAGCGACCTTGGGCCCAGCTGCTGTTGACCGGTAAAGGAGTGTGAGAAACAAGTAACTGCTAATTGCAAGGCTGAACACAAGAGATAAGCATGGGAGGAGTTGGCATTTACCTCCCAGCCAAGGATGAGCTATGCTTTTGCAAATAGGTATGAGCTAATTTACGAACGGTATAAAAGATATTTGCTAATTGCCAATAAACGAGACTTGATCATCATCATCGGATGGTGCCTGTCTCCCGCTGGTTTTCCGTCAAATGGTGACCCCGACGTGATACCACGGACGGTCCAGCGTAGGGTTCAGGTCCTGCAAGCAGAGGGACGGCAAAACAGACAGCGCAGCTGGTCTGCGTACCCTGGGCGACCACATAGGTGGGCTCAGTCTGCGTGCCCTGGGCGACCACATAGGTGGGCTCAGCCGATACGTGCTGCTGAGACCTTGGGAGCTGCAACGGCGCCGACGAGCACAACGCAGAGGCAAGCAGCATATGATTTCTTTACATCCCTCTTAGAAAGGCGTAGCATTAAGGGTATAGATCTACGCAAAGAACTACCATTGCTCATAAGCTGGGGATGCGAGAAAGGACACTTTAGTAACCCACAACTGAAAAGGATTATTTCGGATACAGCAGCGAGAGACGGAGATGCACTGGCCGACGGCGGCCAGGGGGCAAAGAGGAGTCGATTTATGCATCATTTCTGATACGTCCCGACCCTCCGGCCTGGATCCAACCTCGGGATTCAAGAGGGGATCCGCTTTCCGCAGTTGAAGCTAACCCGGGAGCGAGAGCCGTACAAAGACGCTGATTTTCCTCACATCGGGCGATGGAGGTCGAGGTAGCTTTCGAATTATTAAAGCGCTTTTTAGAAAAGCGGGGAGTAAGTCAGTTAAAAGACTTGTCAGGATTAGTTGCAGTGGGTAAAGCGAAAGAGTTTTTTAAAGAACCGGAGTCGATTTTTGAAGTAGAGGAGTGGGGAGCCTATGGTGATTGTTTGTGGGATTGGGTGATAGATGACGATAAGACAGCGGAAAAGTTAATGAAACCTTGGCGGGAAGTGATTAACTGTATGAAAAAAATATAAAACTGAAAAAAGATTAGCAACAGCCGCCTCTGATCGGCTAGACAGCTGTGACCCCAATGCTGGAAAGATTGGAATTGGCTTAGACAATCTCTCACCTCCCTTCTCGGGGATCCCAGTTGTCGTACCTCGAAAACCCCTTATTCCTCCCCCTCCCGCCCCTGATAAATCTACATCTGTAGAAACTAGCGGAGGAGGAATAAGCTTGGGAAAGGGAGGTGAAGATATTGAAAATTTATGTGATGTAGTCTCTCCGGTGAAGGAAAATAAGCCGAGCACGCTGTCTAGTCACCGTTCTGTGCCTGCTGTGCGCAGCCAGGTTGACTGGCGAAAAATCGGGTTAGAGGCATTACAGAACGGGGACCTAGAGACTGCCGATTTGTTAGCTCAGGCTTTCCCTGTCATCTATCAACCGGACCCTGCTAACAATCAAAATTTATTAGCACACCATAATCCTCTTGATTGGAAAATTTTTATGAAGGGCCCATTGCTGCGTCAATGTGTTATGGAAAACTCCAACCATGCTACTAAAAGCATTTTAATTACACTTCCCCTAGACGCAGGCATTGAGGTGATGCTTGAACGCATGAGTCGGGTACCTCCCGGCCCCCGAGCTATGTTAGTTGAAGCATTGAGGGAAGTTGGGCAGGGAATGGTACACGTTCAGCAACAAGTTTGTGCCGCTCTCGCCCCATTGGGTCCAGCCAAAAACTCTCAACAGTAACCAAAGAGGGTCACTGCCACATGGACTTTCCCAATCCCACTGACATGGCTCACAGAAGAGCCAGTATGGGTCGGGCAGTGACCGCTCAAACGGGAAAGTCTACAACAAGCCCATATATTAATAAAAGAACAATTAGATCAAGGACATCTCAAGCTGTTACATGATCTACGGGCAGTAAATCAGCAAATGCAAGCGATGGGGGCTTTACAGCCTAGCCTTCCAAATCCAGCCATGCTACCAACTGACTGGCATTTACTAATTATCGACTTAAAGGACTGCTTTTTTACTATAAAGCTGCATCCTCAGGATACCCAGCGATTTGTATTTACGTTACCAGCAATCAACAGAGAGGGTCCTGACTTACGCTTCGAGTGGACAGTATTGCCACAAGGCATGCAGAATAGCCCTACTCTGTGTCAACTCTTCGTAGATGCTGCATTGAAAGAAGTGAGGCAGCAATGGCCGGACGCTATAATTTACCATTACATGGATGACATCTTGTTTGCGCAAGTACAACCTTTCTCAGCACAGCAAGAATTATATTTACAGCAACAGCTCCAGCTACACGACCTAGTAATAGCAGCAGAGAAGGTTCAACGTTCACCGGTATGGAAATACCTTGGGTGGCGCATCAGTGACTCTCAATTCTTCGCCCAATGTTAAAGGGCACTGACCCTGCCGCGCCGGTCCGACCGACTGCTGAACAACACACTATGATACAACGTCTTAGCTCCGAGATCGTCCAGAGAGCAGTAGACCGCCTGGACCCCGATCTCCCCATCGATCTCACCATACTCCATGGTTCTACTCACATTTTGGGTGCACTTACTCAGTGCAAAAAGAAAAAGGGGGAGAAGATAAGGGTGTTGGAATGGCAAAAGTTTTGTTTGTGCAAAAGTTTTGTTTGTATTAAATCACTTATGCCTATTTGCAGAACACGATAACCCTCCTGCGTGGGTGCGTCAGTACAACACATTGCAGGTATCCCTCACAACCCAACGGGTCAAGCAATAGTGGAGTGAGCTAATGGGTTGCTGAAAACCTATGTTCAAAAGTATGCAGATATAAAAGACCCGCAAGAGCGGCTGGTAAAAGCACTGTTTGTGTTAAACTATTTGTGTGTATTTGGCTCTGAGGGAGTGCCTGCTGTCATCGTTCACTATAGACAGAAAAAGGACGAACGGGAGCTACCCCGAGTTTGGGTCAAATATAAAGACCCGCATACGGGTGTATGGTCAGGGCCTGTGGAGGTTTTATATTGGGGGAGGGGGTATCTCTGTGTTTCTACCCCTACAGGGCCGCAATGGATTCCAGCTAGATGTGCCAGACCCGCCACCTCCCCCACACAGCGCGACGCAGAACAGTTGCCCACCGCGGCACCAGCCGGAGCAGCACCTGAACGGTTGGGATCAGCGGAAGGAACCCAGAGGAGCGCTGTGCAGCACTCACCAGTGAATAACCACGGTCCAGGAGGAACAAAGGTCCCAGAGGGTGCATAGCGCCTGAGGTTTGGTCTGGTTTCAACCGAGAATACAAGGCGGACTGATAATGAGCTCTGCTGAAAAGAAATTATGGGCATTAGCCCTTTTAAGTGTATGTAGCACTGCCTTTGTACCTAACGTTTTTGACCCACGAGAAAATATCTGGGTCACGCTAGCTAGATCATTGAATACAACTAGCTTTTGTGCCAGCCTAGCAATGCCCGACTCCCCATTTATCACATGTCTTATTGGGGTGCCTTTAAGTAATGCAACCTTTATGACCTTTGCCCAGTCCGTAGCAGAGCTGCGACAGCAGCATAATATAACTCGGAAGCTTCCCTTTAAGTGGCGTGACGCCCCTTCGGTGTTTGTTGAGTATGATATCTGGGATGATGTACTCCCTGTAGGCCCAGAACCACAAGAGCTTGCCCTTGTGGGCTCTCTTAATGCTACTGCTTGGTGTAACTATACCTCTGTAAATACATCACGCTCTAACAATATGCTTATTGCGCTACCTGCAGGTTTGTTTTTAATTTGTGGAGATGGGGCTTGGCCTGGCATCCCGTCACATATAAAGGGAGGGCCTTGCTCTATAGGTCGCCTAACGTTTCTTACCCCTAACACTTCAATGATTTATCAACATCATAGAAAGATGAGAAGCGAAAGGAGCACTCATAAGTTTGAGGATAACTGTGACTCTACAGCTGAATTTTGGAATCCTACAAAGATCATAGCTGTTTCCTTCTTGGCTCCTGGAGTTGGTGTTGCTCAAAGCCTCACGACATTAAACAAGCTAGGGTGTTGGCTAGCTAAGCAAACAAATGCCACATCAAAGGCATTATCTGACTTATTACTAGATGTAGACTCTGTAAGACAGGATGATCCATGGCATTGGTTTAACAGCTTGTTTAATGGATGGGGCATTGGCAATTGGATCAAGAGTATTTTGCAGATGGGATTAATAATATTTATACTGTTTATTATTATATTAATGTGTGTCCCTTGTATATCGCAATGTATGCAACAAATGATGGAAAGAAGTATGAGTGCCGTGTTCCTTTCTCAAGGAACAAAAGAAAAAGGGGGAGATGTGGGAAACTCTAGCCCGGGAACGGCTAGCAGAAAGCGGGCATTGAAGTAGAAGGACAGGCTCAGGGTCGGAGCGACCTTGGGCCCAGCTGCTGTTGACCGGTAAAGGAGTGTGAGAAACAAGTAACTGCTAATTGCAAGGCTGAACACAAGAGATAAGCATGGGAGGAGTTGGCATTTACCTCCCAGCCAAGGATGAGCTATGCTTTTGCAAATAGGTATGAGCTAATTTACGAACGGTATAAAAGATATTTGCTAATTGCCAATAAACGAGACTTGATGATCATCATCGGATGGTGCCTGTCTCCCGCTGGTTTTCCGTCACTGTACCTTTGGTGGAGAAGATTTAGCAACCTGCAAAGAAAAATCTCTGGAATCTCTGACTGCATTCCTTCCCATCATGTCTGTGATATTTAAGACCTTCCACAAAGCTTACAGGCAGCAGAAATTGCCTCATTCTTCAGTTTTTAGCTGTCTTTCATTCATCAGTAGTCTATCATCAGTATGTTTCTCCCAGGTGAGATATAATCTATTAACATTTCTGGCAGCTTCTTTTGTGCTGCTTTTTACTGTCTTTACCAAAGTCAAATGAACTTTAAGGGTATGTGTTTTAGCTGAGTTGTATTTGTTTGGACAATACAAAGCAGTTTTCTCCATTTTCTTCTGTAATTAGTTTTATCAGTATCAATGTGTTCTTCATGAAAGGAAAAGAAATCCAAACATTGCACATATTTGGTCTCTATCATCTATTCTTTAGCCTTAGTTGCAATGCCATTCTTGTTCCCTGTGCAGCTTTTGGAAATATCTACATTTATCTGTTGATATTTCTATTTTGAAATAAATTACAACAATTAAATAATACTGAAGTCCTTGACTAGACTTATCTTTGGCAACTCATTTAACTAATGTTTATAAAAACACTTTCATCTAAGGATCTTAAAGACTGTTATTACCATTATCTTCTAAGCTACATCCCAGTTGCACTGCAGTGTGTATTCCTGAATGACACACTGCTTTGAAGTCTTTAAACTACACAAGAAAGTCTTGGCTTAGGGATGTTTTTGACAACTAATCGTAGTTTTTGATAAAACATCCAACTCAGTCTGTGAGAACATAAGTGTCAGGGTTTTCATTATTCTTGGTTCATATTTTATTTAAGGCAAGATTAGCTTGCCACTCACTCATCTGCAATCTCTGATTCCCCAGTAATGTCCTTCAGTGTAACCACAGAAACCCCTCTATATGCAGCATAATTTATTTCTGTTTCATTTAGGTACTAATCTTTGATATATCCAACTCATTCTGCCAAATGGTTATACTTGTATATAGTATTTTTCAGACATGTTCGTTTAAAGTCACATTTTCTTTCAGCTGTGAAAGGTAATTTAGGTATGACCAATCTATTATTTAGACATGACTGTGGGTACTGTAGAGATGCTCTTGTCCTTTCCCTCATCATCATTTTAACCCCAGCAGACTGACACTGCCTGATAAGGAATGGCAATACTCAGAACACAATTCCTTGCAGAACAGCATGGTTAACTTGAAAAACTGATTAAGGTGACATAGTCCACCACTACCCAGCTTGATAGACAGGTTATAGTCGTTCATACGCTCTGCAGATTCTTCATAGGCTTGCACCAACCTCCCATTAGGACAATTTATTTGATCAGTGATTACCTGAATTTAAATTCTTTAAAACTCATGTTTCATGCAGTACAAATCAAGGGAGAAGTGGATAGCAAGAAGAGTAATTGACAGAAATCTTAAGGACATATGTTGGAAGCAGGTTAATCTTCTGCCAGCATACTATTTAACACCATCCCCTTTCTCAGCTTGTCAATTGTAACTGGATGTCTCCTCACACAGAGAAGCAGAATAAATGGGTGGGAGGATGGTCAGGAAGCATTTTACAGCTCTGCAATTGCACAAGAACCTGACTAACACTATTCAAACACTGCTCTTTCAAAGACATAATTAAAGGAGCAGAGGAGAATTTTCTGGTTTCAGCATGAACATCTGCCATAACATACACACTCTTCAGCTACTGGTTAATTCTTTCCAATGCACCATTTAGATAATCTCCAAAATTAACAACAAATAAAAGGGCAAAGAAGGAATAAAAAGCATGCAGATAAGTCAGCAAACAACAAACGTAAAGCAAAAGAAAGGGAATTCGTATTGCATGCGATGTCATTGCTTCAGATTGTGAGAAAGGCAGAAAAATATGGGTAGCTTAACAAGGGGAATAGAAAATTCATAGAGGAAGGTCCATCTGTGGCTTTTGAACACAATGGTTCAGACTCTGATTCAAGAGAAGCCTACAGCAGATGACTTCTGGAAACTGGGACTGTAACCTCAGAGGAAGGACAACCCCAGTCTTGCATGTTTCTTGTGCTCTTCCCAAAAGTATTTGGTACTGTTTGATGCTGTAGATAGGGTGGGCCAGCCATGACCCCACACAGTATCTCTTAAGCTCCAAGAAGAGCAAGAAGCTCAGTGGCAATGGCAATTATCTTTCTCAGTGGCAATAATCTGCCCTTCATTTTATGATATCTGTGATGGAGCAACAGACTTCTACAGATTTATTTAGGGCTCTCTGAGTAAAGTACCTTATATATTGTGGGTGACAGTTACCAATAATGTTATTATTATTATTATTACTGTAGAGGAGGTTTCAGTGTAAAAATGTGTATAGAGCCAATGTTTATATAGACTGATTTCATGTTGCACCACCTACACTAAAAAACTCCACGGAATAGAAGAACACAGTCATTCTAAGATACTCTCAGTCCAGAGGTTTGAATGGTTCCATTACAGCCAAGTCAATTCCAGAGCAAATATATAGCTCACATTTCATCTCCCAAATGAGACAGGAAAAGGCTAGTAAGAACATTCTTCATAAGCAAAATGGTTTAAAACTTGAATACACACTTTTAAAACTTGCATATATTTTAGATTATTGGTACTTGGCTGCTCTGTAATGAAAGCTATGGTCAATAAATATCTCTGGGCAAGATGCAGATGATCTTTTATATATACAACAACTAAGAAGACTATCTCAGCATAGGATACTATTTGGCCTTGCATCAATTTTTCATTTTTACTGTGCTCTTTGGATAGCATTCTGATCCTGGCTACCCCAAGTACCACAGGTAGTAGTATCCAAAATATCACAGACTTCTCTGAATTTTTCCTAATTTCAACTGCAGTAATGAGATCAGCTTGTATCCATCATGGTTTACTTTAACATCTTCAAAGTACTCCTTTTTAAACAGAGGCTGTCACAGCTATAGCCAACATGTAGCATTTAATCAAAGTAGTTAGAAAATAATACTCTCATTTTCTTAATGATATGTGTTGCTAACATTACATACGGATGCAGCATTTCATTACAGAATTAGCTGAGTTAGGTCAAGGTATTATAGAAGTTGCTTATGAAAATTAATAAACTTTGTACCAATCCCCAGCACAGCACTAACCTCCAGATTAAGTGGGAACAAGACTTCATCTGGTAATACAAATTTGTAGGAACTGGTCCAGTATTTTGAAAAGAAAGTATTTTTCTAAACCATTCATTATTTAATCAAGCCCATTTACCTTAGAATAATTATTTACTTATCTAAATCTTGTTAATACAGTTATTATTCTTCAAACACTTATGAAAAAAAAGTAGGTAAGCTATCTGGTCCCTGTAAAAAATATATTAATTACATTTTCTGTACACAAAATAATTAATTCTGAACAGTAACACTGGATTATAAAACAATTTCTAATAAAACATGCTCTAATTATAATTCCAAAGCCCACATTATTTTTGAAACTTGTGTTGGCTTTTAGATAGATTATAATAAAAGCAAATTACTGTATGTTTTAATAACACAGTTGTCAAATAAAGCCATAATGCCCAACTGATGACTAATCACAATGTATAATTCCCCATAAAAGCTAATTGACAATTGATTTTCTTAAGTACTGAAAGAATTCATCATGATTAACACTACTACAATGAAATCCAAAGGAATTAGAAAACATTTATCTCTAATTGAGTATTTCTGCAAATATTAGGCCTACTGAAGAGAATAACAAAGTAGGTTAGAAACACAGCATCCTCTTCCCTAGTTCATAGACAGAATATGAATTATGAGGATGCAGCCAAGGGGCTTGGTGCATTTTTGTAGGTGCATCACTGTTTATATACAAAACAGGAAAGCCAGTGAGCATGATTATTATGCATCAGCTTGTCTAAGGAACTTTAAGCATTAATTAAAATAAAAGACATTTCCCTGCCCTGGAGAATTTTCTCTGTATGCCTCCCCAATGTCGTGGTGACAGGAGATTCATGTCCTTCACTAAACTTCAGTAGGTTACTCATGGGAAACTAAAAAATTTTCACTGTGGGATACACCAGAAGGTGCAAGTGACATGGAGTAGAATGTAATAGAAAGGTGAAAGGCTATTGTGGTATGACCACATGGCAATTTAAATTAGTTACACACATTCAACAGCACTCTGTACAGCACAGAGAACTTGAAGCCCAAGAGCAGGAGGATACTAGGCTGGCTTTTAAGCTGCTTTAGTTTCTTTTTAATGCTTCGATACTAGAGGAGCTGCCAGTGTCATTTGGACAGCCCCTCCTCTGTCCAAAATATTCATATCTGACCTGGTATTTAAGTACAAATCTTTTGCTTTACACTTGTTACAGCATGTATTTCATTTCCAGCTATTGCAATGTCAACTTCTTTTCTACAGTACCAGATTTTTTGTTGCTATGATTAAAACTAAAACTAAATGAGAAAGGATGTTGCTTGTCTTACTAAAAAGGAAAAAAAACAAGGCAAATGAGATTGTTCCTGTGCTTTAATAGGAACACAGAAATGGTAAGCTGAGTCATATAAACTAAAGCAGTTTTGAGAGGTGCCTCCGAACAATACAACTATATAAAATTACAGAGGTTTTCCTGACTTCGTATTTAAAGTCAGGCAACAGTTTCTACCTAATTAATTCATCTGCATTTACTGTGGTTTTACCATATAAAAACAAGTAAACTACAGTTTTAAAATGGCATTAGTTTTCCTTGCACCCAGAAACAATTTAACGGAAGAAAAAGGCATTAAGATTTTTTTGTGCTTTTCATACCTAATACATTGTGAAGCAGCCTAACCCTGCAGAGGTCTATGAAATTCTGTCATTTGTGTACACCCAACTTATCTGGACTAAATAACAGAAGTGGTTTCACTAGCAAAAAAAACAGTACACCCAACCCACAATTTTATTCCATATTAATTTCAAAACTGCTATGGAATTATTGATGATTTTCTCAACAATTAATGGGAATGACCAGATATTTAGATTTAATATCCAGCTTGCAGATGGCAACTACAGAATTTAGCATCCCATTTTAATCTGCCTTTGTGTAACCAAACTGACTCTAGCAATTAGTCTAATCTGCTCCCTGATTGCTTTATGCCTTCCCTCAATTGGTCTAGTGACATGCCACTGTAAAAGTCCTCCTCTTGGGCCCATCCTATCATCCCTACTATTCATTCCTTAGCTGACTTTTTTTTCTACCTTATGAAGAAAACTCTTGATCTCATCCCATCTCAAAGGCCCTACAGAATTATCTTTCTGTACTTGAGCTTTCATCTCCCTTTTCTCCTATGTGTTTGCTTCCAGACCTCTTTTTCTCTGCTGAGAATCACAGAGGTCCAGGTAACGTGCAGCGTGTGACAGAGCAGGAAGGGGAGAGCTAGCAAGACCATATTTCAGGAGCTTTGGCCTATTGCTGGATTTTTCATTGAGACAAGTGGTTATCCATCAACATGGCAAACTATACATCAACATCTCAGCATTTACAAATTCCTAAAGATACAGAGGCTCAGCTGGTGGGGAATCCATTGTTTCTAAACTGCCAGATATCAAGCTGGGAGTGTAAAATGTCTTGAAATCTCATACTAGAAAGCCAGATTCCCCTGAAAAATTGGCTTAAGCTACAAATACTATGGCATCCATCATCATGAAGCTGTGAGCCTTGAATCCAAACCTGGAGTCATAATTTCCATCCCAGTGCAATGGTTTGGGCTTTCTGGCTCCCCATTAGGTCTAGCAGGTTTCACTGGAGCACAGAGTTAAGCTGAGCCAGTCAGAGCCTAGAAGCCGTATTCTACATTATTATGTACAAACACATTAGCCAATAAATTATGTTTATATACAAAACAAAAAAAAGCCTTAGCCAACTCCATTTAAAAATAAAAACCAAACAAACAACTTATAAAGTAACTTAAAGAATGCAGTTATTCAACAAGAGCAATCTCAGCATGCAGTTTTGAGATGATCAGCTAAAAGCTAAGAAAGCATACCATTGCCTCTTCAAAAGCCAGTCTGATAAGCATGCAAAACTGACAATAATACAGACGACTAATCATCCATTTATTATCCCATATTCTATAATGGATAGTTAGAATGGGCAGCTCCTTTGGAATAAGGTATAGAGTTTTGTATAACACACTAACTGGAAAACCATAATTCTATTTATTATATTGCATAAAACAAGAATGAGTGTTTGCTTAAATAGAAAGCCACATGTATTGTTGTGAGCTATGCATAAGTGGATAATGACAACCAGACTTTGAGACCTCCTCTCCCTGATCAGTTCTGAGGAACTGCCTTCAGTATGAAAGGTACTAAATAATCCACATTTGTCTCTTTGCGTGTACTTTCGCATCTATCTGTCACCTCACCTGAGGAGAATGGTGGCTGATTTAAATCTATGGTTTATCAGTCAAATCCTGAAAAATGCTTTTAAAAAAAGGCAAAAACAAAGCACAGCACAATATAGGAATTGCTTGTGGTTGTCGCTATCAGAAAACAGTAGTGAAGGGAGCAGTTTATTAAGTTTAGTTAAAAGGAAGCCAAACACTGAATAGGACTTTGATATGTGTAGAATAGTTAGCTATTTAATAATACCAGTCCTCATATTTCAAACGAATTACCAAAATGAATTGGGAGAATAGTATTTTCCTTTATTTGGTAGAAAGAAAAAGGTCCACTGAGTAGCTTGCTTGGGTAGCCTTTCTGCATCTCTGAATTGGAACCAATGCACTGATCTTGCTAAAAGTACAGCGTGATTATCTGTGGACAAAACAAGAGTATCCTGGATTTACATTAAGTTGGGTACCAACTATAGTTTGCATGCATGTGTCTGTCTATGCAGATGCATACATAAAGTCAGAAAAGCATTTAACACAAGCACTGCTCATGTTGCTATTTTATACTGAGGGGTGAATATGTGTGCAAATAGGAATTTCTAGTTTGAGGACATGGTTGCATATTTTTACAAGATGATTTCTACCCTCTTGAAAAAAATCACACCTGCTGTGTCACATGAATCATACATGTGACAGTCCACACTACCACTTCCACATTTAGATTTTGTTTTCATTGTTCCCTGTAGGTTTTTTTCTGGCTATAATTAGAGTTAATCACATTTCAAAGTATCAAGATAGTTATCTCCATGTCAAATTAGATATTTTCAAATGAAAGACTATTTCTGCTTAATTTTTCTCATCTTGAAAGCAAAGCAATGATCCCCAGATCTTTTATGTCATTTCTTTATGAAAATCAGGTTACGAGAAGCTACTTTCTGAACCACTGCTTCAATGCAATTTATTTTACATAGCTTTGCATAATAAAATGGCATTTTTGATAACTTATTCAAAGGGCAGATACTAATTCTCTGAAGACTTTATTAAATCACTCTTTTCATGTTAAATTAATGTGCCAGGTTAATTTTGGAAAACAAACCAAGATATTTAATTGCCTTGTGATAAATATGTACTACTTAGTGAGAATTTCATCATGCAGCTTTACATTTTAAACTCCATATATTTCAGTGTGCCTCAAGAGATTTAAATTTATATACATTTACTAGTACACACAATAAGCTGTATTTAATAAAGTGGTATCTCCATGTGCATGTCAAATGTCATTTTCTCTTTAATAATTATTTTGTATCACATGTTTTCCTAAAATATGAATAAATGACAGAACAGGTTTCCTTGGAAGAAGTCAGTTCTAAGAAAATTAACAGGGAAAAACTGAAGGATAATGATCAGCTTGCATGAACAGGAACTAACATTAGAAAATGCGACTGCACAAAAGCAGACAGTAAAACTCAAAACTTAAGCCAGACTTACTTTATCCCAGATTCCACAAGGTCAATCCCCTCTTTTTCCCCCCTAAGTAAATGTAAAGGTGTGCTTCAAAACTGCAAGATATAAAATACAGTTCATTGGAAACTAGCTCAACTGATATTTGAGTCTGAGTTTCAGAAAATGGTTACCTTTAAGTACATGAAGTCAAATGAAAACATTACGCAACCCCTGCTCCCAGTTTTAAAAGTTCTAAGACACTCCATGTGGTTATTTCATGACTGATCCTGCAAGTGCTCCTTTCAACCTTTATCACTGGGCAAACGAAACCATCACCTACTAAATCTGTGGTTAGAAAAATAAGTATTCACTGCTAAACAGTAATTAATGCAACATCTTTAATAAGAGGGACAAAATAAGCCGGCAGTCTGGCAACAATTATTTACTAACACTCTTAACAAGGAGCTAGATTTGACCTGAGGTACCTTTGACAGCCATCAGTAATTATTATTATTGCTGTAACAATGTGGTTGGATGCATATTTTACTTTATTTCATGGTAATATTTTATATTACTTTTAAAGGATACAAAAATCCATCACAATACTAATATTTCACACTGATTTATGCAAGCATAATATTGGAATTAGTGCTCTTTGATGTTTTCTTCTGATACGGTTGTAAAACATTCTTGGGAGTTATTTCAGGGTTTTTTTTTATATCTTTTCAAGAAAAGTATACTCAGCTAGAATAAATGATTTCATTTCTTCAGTTACCAGTATTTTTTCAGCATGTACTACAAACTGGAGAAGGAACTCCCAAGCTGAACTGTCGTATGGATATTGATAGCACATTTTTAACTAGAAAATTAATTCTTTCACAGAATTGTAGCTGAAATGTTTCTAGTGAAAACTCTATAGAGAACAAAGGTGATACTAACTTATATTTATTTTTTCATCTGGAAAACAATGGATGCTGATTAGTTGCTGATTGATTCTTAGTAGGTTTAGGGTCTAGGAGAGCTTCCCTTCCTTGTGTATCCGTATTCATCCAGCTAATCTTGCTGCAGTCTCTTTTGCCAGTTTGATCAGCTCCAGCCAAGGTGGGGACATGAAGGTACAATGCACCCAGGCAGGAGGACATGGAGGAAGGGAGCCAGAATCTCATCATCCTCCTGAGATTTGTGTCACCATTGTTCTCCTACAGTCTACCAGCCTCTTAGCAGGTAAAACTATCCACTTTACTTTGCTTTTCTGTATGACACTCATGGTGCTCTAAGGATGTTTACCTCAGCAGCACATGCAGGGAATGCCTACTTGATGGATCACAAGCACACTTAAGCACGATATACATGACAGTCTGCTTTGTTTTTGGTGGTTTTGTGTGTATTAAAAAGATGTGCTTGCTTTGGCTGGGATAGAGTTAATTTTCTTCACTGTAGCTGGTATAGCATTTTTGGATTTGATATGAGAATAGTGCTGATGGCACATTGATGTTCTAGTTGTTAAATAGCAGCTAAGTGGCTCTAAGTAGTGCCTATACTAGTCAGGGACTTTTTCACCTTTCCATGCTCTGCTGGGGGTGCAAGAAGCTGGGAGGGGAGGGGGCACATCCAAGGCATCTGATACAAACTGACCAAAGGGATATTAAATATCATATGGCATCATGCTCAGCATATAAAGCTGGGGGAAGAAGAAGAAGGGGAGTGTGTGTACGTTCAGCGTTATGGTGTTTGTCGTCCCAAGTAATGGTTACACATGATGGAGCCCTGCTTTCCTGGAGATGGCTGAACAGCTCCCTGCCCTTCGGAAGGAGTAAATGAACTCCTTGTTTTGTTTTGCTTGTGTGCGCAACTTTTGCTTCTCCTTTTCATTATATTATTGTTGTTATTATTACTATTACTGTTTTGCTTTACCTATTAAACTGTCTTTATCTCAAACCCATGAGTTTTCTCACTTTTAGCCTTCTGATTCTCATCCCCATCCCACCAGAGTGAAAGTAAGTGAGTGGGTGGATGGTGCTTAGTTGCTGGCTGGGGCTAAACATTGACAAGAGAGCAATGAATTTCATGACTAACTGTCCTACATTAGTAGAAGAAAACAGTCGCATTCATGAAAGTTCAGTGAACTTTGTTAAACGGCAGAAAAAGCATGGAGCAGAAGTATCTTATACTTCTTAATAGGATACACAAAAAGGTAAGTTTTTAAGCTCTTTCAGAACAAATATAGCCAGCTATGATAATTAGCAGTCCCCTGTGAGAAAAAAAATCAAAATGTGCTTAATTTTAAGCACAGACTTAAGCCTTTTTAAATCCAAGAGTACTAGAGCTCACCAAATTCAAACAGTGAGTAAATTAACAATTTAGAATAATCCAAACATTACTGAAAATGAAGTATGTGCTGCCCAAGGTCTTCATTGACTCAAGCTGAAATAACATGTTTGGGGAGCTCACAACTGATATACGTTGGCTTTTTACACAGGTGTTTGTACTTCTACAAAAATAAACAAGTATTTGACAAAATAATTATTTTTTCCAGTGGTATAAAAGTGTGCATGCATGTTCAAAATTTGGGGACTGTGTGAAAAAAGCAAAATCAGCTTGTTCTCTACCCTCCACATATTAAAGCAAACAAAGCGCCCAAAGAGGAGTACGCCTATGGGACTACAGGTTATTCAGGTAAGTCCTCAAAGGGTTAAGTCCCCGGTTCATTTTCAATGGTTTAAAATTCTCATCTCTTGATTATAAAAAGTCATTATTTATCTGAATGAAGAGGAAGAAGGAAGAGTAGATGGTTAAAGCAAGAGCAGAAAGTATACATGCTAATATGTGATCAGATCTTGAACAGCATCAATTGTGAACACCAGCATTTCTCAGTGGGATGAAAATCTGTTGATAGGTCGCATGTGCAATTGAGCAACACAAATACCTTATTCTCAGCCACACTAAGGTAAAAGGCTGCACTTCTGAAAATAATTTTTTTTTTGAATACACAATTTTGAGGGTCATTGCCCATAGATTGATGAAAATGCTCTCCCTGGGAATCTAGACTTATTTGTTTGGCCATAAGTTTCTATTTCACAATGCAAGGTAAGGCCTGTTTGCTACTATTGCCCATCACAATGTAATCAGCTTCTGTTATTATCATTGATTTATTCATTCTTCTGTAGCATACTGTGCTGTTCTCAAGTTCAGTCAGAAGATATTTATTGCAGGAATTACTTGTTTGTTGATTTGTTTACTTCCTCTCCTCCCAGACAGCACGTACATGGAGGTATGTAGGTCGGCTACAACATTTTAATGGTTTCCTAACCCTAAATTGACATAGCTCCTGGAAAAGTCTTTAAACTGATGCCCAACTATAGTGCCTAATTCTCATTTTGCAGGGTAGGATTAATATCTAGCAGCTTCTGCCTCTTCACATTAATAGATATTGTTTCAAAGCAGAGTAAACAAAGTGAGAAAATCAGGGCACTGCTGCCTACATTTGGGAAATGCTGCCAAAGGCAGCAGGCCAGGGCCAAAGAAAACCTCAATTCTCCTGCCCTGTGGAGGTTAGCTGTAAGATAGCCTGGTTGAGCACACTTACAATCTTAGCGTAAGTGCAATTTTCTGCTGTAAGTTTTATAAAACTGTAAACCTTCTTTCCTATATTTACAGCTACCCAAGCACTTTTTCCTATTTCCAGAAGCACTTCAGGGGTTTGCTAATGCATTGGAAGCACCTTTCTGATAAGCCAACTGTCGTGGTTTAACCCAGCTGGGCACTAAGCAGCACACAGCCGCTCACTTACTCCCCCTGCAGCGGGATGGGGGGAAGAGAATTGGAAGAGTAAAAATGAGAAATCTCATGTGTTGAGATAAAGATAGTTTAATAGGTAAAGCAAGAGCCACTCATGCAAGAAAAGCAAAACAAGGAATTCATTCACTCCTTCCCATGGGCAGGCAGGTGTTCAGCCACCTCCAGGAAAGCAGGGCTCCATCACATGTAACTGTTAGTTGGGAGGACAAAATGCCGTAACTCTGAACAACCCGCACTTCCTTCTGCTTCCCCCACTTCCCCCAGCCTTATACACTGAGCATGATGTCATATGGTGTGGGACATCCCTTGGGTCAGTTGGGGTCAGATGTCCTGGCTGTGTCCCCTCCCAACTCCTTGTGCACCCCCAGCACACTCGCTGGTGGGGTGGGGTGAGAAGCAGGAAAGGCCTTCACTGCTCAGCAGGAACGAAAACATCCCTGTCTTATCAACATTGTTTCCAGCACAAATCCAAAACCTAGCCCCATCCTAGCTGCTGTGAAGAAAATTAACTCTATCCCAGCCGAAATCAGCACACGAACATAAACAGGTACAGCAATAAATCAATAAGCATGATGGTACTCCATGATGTGGAAGGGGATAATTTCATTATGCTGATTAAAAAAAAAAATTAAAAAACCAATACATATTACACTATAAGAAGGTGCATTTCTATGTACAGAGACTGAGGTATATTATATCTTGATAGGAGAGGAAAACAATTACTGGATACGCTACTCACTGAAAGCAATCAGTACCACATGACAACTGTCAGGATAGGCTTATTAGAGAGGGTTGCATCAGAAGACAATATGCCTTATGAGGAAGATGGAGGCATTAAAATGTAACGCACATACAGAGCGATGCATGCATTACACAGTGACAAGCTAATGCTTCCCACAAAAACATGTTGTTTTAAACAGAGCTTTAATTATTTAATTTCCTTGTTCAAGTGTGCAAAGTTGAACACACTTTCTAGATGACTGAAAACACTTAGTTTCACCTCAAATGTCAAAATGCTCTATAGGAGAATATGGTGGTGATTATTAATATTAACAATCACTTATTATTGTGCTTTTACATTTACAGTCTCCCAGTGTCTCCCACTAGCTCTGGATCCAGCTCACCATACCCTGTAAACTCAACCTCTACTGGCAGCTTGTCCCCCTGTAGAGCTCCTCTGCATGGGGAGGAGTGTCCAGTGTCCTGTGCTGCCAAAGCAGCTTCCCTCCAGCAATGGGGCAGAAGCTAGATTTTTGGCAAGACCCAGCACCAGATCAGGCCTCCGCTCAGTTTGAGAGAGTCCTTAATTTGACTGAATGAAATATTAAGGGAAGACAACACTGTACCACAGGCTTTGCACCTCATTCAACCAAAGTGAACAGTGAAATGCAGAAATAAATCTAATGCAAGCTGTTCTTGCCAGCCCCACAGAACACATGAGGTCCAGAAAGGGTATCCTGAACACTGCGGAAGGCTATTCCAGACTAACACATTGGCATGAGAGGAAGCAGGAAGAGACAGAGGGTGGTAGACATCATCCAGATTTTTTGAAGGTAGCTAAGTCCCAAAGGCACCAAAAACCCCACAGAGTCTGCCTAGGTCACAGAGATGCTCAAAGTAGTACTTCAGTGTAAACTTCAACATGTAAACAGGCGTTATAGGTCAGAGCCATAGGCTTGTAGTAGCCCACCTCATCTCAGTACTGTAACTACTTTATTTTCATTATCTGCAACACAATGCTTCCAAGGCCTTTCCTTCTCTATTGCTTCTTTCTACACCAAAGTCTGGGCACTATCACATTTCTCTCTATGGCAGTCTCTACATTTGGGATGGTTAACCAAAACCTTCTTACAGAACCTTGCAGGGGAGGGGTATTTTGTTTTTTCTCTCCTGCCCCCCCCCCCACAGTCTGTATTTCCTTTGGCTATAGCACATGTGAGTTTTCTTCTGTTCCTCAGGTTGTCCATTGTTAACACTAATGATTTTTACAGCCTCCGACATCTGCCACTCAGTCTTCCAAATGAAGGACCTGTTTCCCATTACATCCCTCTCTATTTCTTTTTCCTGCCCACAAATAGTGTAGAGGTTTGGATAAGTGCAAGAAAGCTGTGTTTTCCCAGTCACTTCATTAGCATATGGGTTGACTGAGAGACATGACACAGATATAAGGAAAGGAAATAATTTCAGCCAAATTGTTAGAATTTGGTTTTGGTTTAAAAAAAGAACCTCTGAAAATGTCTAGATCAATTATAATTTAATCTCCTTTGTGATAATTTATAATTCCATCCAATTATGGTAGCTTTTGCAATATGCCTCTAAAAAACTCCTATGTGCTAAATTTCCTGCTATATTCCCTGCTTCTGAATGCTGCTGCTCTATTGATTACTATAATTCAGCTCTAATTGCACTTTTACAAATCAGAATGAATAGATTACAGTTGAGCTAGAAGGAAGCCAAACATCAATTATTAATATAACAGAGGTGGCCTCTACCATGACTGTATTATTTACCTTGGGGAGTTTAGGAACCTGCTGAAATATTTATTCTCATAAAATTAACCACTTCAAATATTTGTTCCCATAAAGCAAAGCAACCAGACAAATAAAATACACTTTCAGCAAATGCAAACAAGCCCTCAGTGTTTGTAATGATATGTGAAAACCCAACACACTCTCTCAGAAGGAGGCAGCCTTGATATTTCAGAAAGCAGCCTATATATTCCTCACCAAGAATAAACACAGCTAATTGATCTCCAGATTAGCTTGCAGCACAGGGGCTTTGGTTACTGTTTCAGTTATTGTTATTATTGCTAGGCTATTTTAGCATTGATGGGGATCCAAAGAAGTAGACTGTTTCAGTAAGGAGAAAAAGCTAGTGGTAAAGCTGGAATTTCCTCAGTGCATTTTTTTGTATTTACAAGGCAATTACACCAAGTCCTGTTTCCCAGTGCCATTTTGGCCAGCACAGTGACCATACCGCCTCCCCTCTGGCCCCCACTTGCAATTGCTGGGTCTCTCTTTGGTCCCACTTCTTCCCTGTTCTGCTTCTTTGCTCCAGCAATCTGCATTTCCATTGAGAGTAGTTAATATTGACACAGTTTATACGCTAACCTTATGGCCTATGGCTCTGGCCAATGATTTGGCCATATTGATTTTTCTTTTAATATATATATATTGCTCTGACCTTTGTCTCTTCTCTTTAGATACTTTACCTGCCCAAAGAACAGTTATCCCTTTTTTACCACTATTTTGTCACCTGCAGAATGATCTGGCTTGGTGCAGAGTCTGCCTGGCCAAAGCACAGGGGCTGGCAGATTGCAACCACATACACAGACCCACCAAGAATTTCACCTTAGGAATGAATTTCAGGATTTTGCACATGCATATGGTATCAGCCACAATTCCCCTTCAGTATTTAACCACTACTTTGAAGGCAGCTCACATGGTGCATATGTTCTGTGGTTGTTCTGTAGGTAGAGGTGAATTTCCTCCAGTGAATAAATACTATGCTTAAAAGCTATTGTTTCTTGAATAAAAGTATACACCAAAGCTAATTCTGTAAATTTCTACTGTATCATAATCAAAAACTTGCTGTACAATAATTAATTAGTTAACCATTTGCAGCTAGGGCTAGAGGCATTCATCATCTTTCCAAAAGCATGCATATCACTATCTGTAACATCCACTCAGAATTTTGGCTCTGAAAGAGATAAAACATTTAACACATGGGCTGCTAAAAGTTAGCAGATTTGTTACAAAGCCATAAAATGGGAACTCTGTTGTGCTGCTCCTTTGAGAGTACAACCCCAGCATTTGCCACTGCAGTATAGTCTCTCATCAAAAAGCATAGAGGGGATCCAATGAAATCTGTGCTCAATATTCAATGGCTATTCAACTGCAAGTGTGTTAATCCAGGTCTTTTCTCTATCTGATTAGAGGAAATCAGCCCTTTCTACCCATTAGGCATCCTTTATCTGCTTCTGCAATATATATGTTTCTTTTCAATAATTTGGAAATGTGCAGTAATACTATAGTAACTGTGTATCTGTGATAAAAACTTAGGACCAAATCATACCTAAGAAAGAAAACAAAATGCTCCTCGTTCTTTGATTTACCCAGGAAAGAATTAGAAACCTTCTGAACAACACAATCCTTGGATGTGAGGAATCTCAGCAAGGAAGACTGATAACTCTAGCTTGATTAGATCTCTCTCCCTAGACATGCTGTCCTGCAGAGGGTTCTTGGCACCTCTGAGCCTTCCAGTTCTTTTCTCCAATGTACTGATTGCCAGGGGCCCACAGGCCAGCTACACACACTCCCACCTTCCCCATCTCCAACTGTGTTACAGGCAGATCCCTGGAGCTGAAGATTTCTTTACCTCATTTCAGAGTTAGATCTTTTGAGAATATAATCTCTATTGTGCAGATAAAACTGTGCTGCTTGTTCCTGGGTGTATAGTTTTGAATCTGGCTGTGCTAAAGCCTCAGGGAACTGGCCTAAACAGTGTGTAGCATCAGCAAGTGCTCTGTCCATGATACAGACCTTCCTCTTGGGTCATCATTCGTGATTTTATATTTATTTTGAAACTATCTACAAAAATATTGAATAACATTAATTTTGATACTAATTCACTAAAACACCCACTCATTGATTCCTCATTAACCAATATTTGTCATGATCTAAGGACAGTTCTTAAAGCACTTACACCTGTTTTAACAATGTTGCACAGTGCTAGTTTTCCCCAAGAAATCAAAGCTTAAGCCATTACTGGGTATGTCAACAATCTCTTCAAAAGTATGTTAATTTATCGACTGATTTCACAGATATTTCATAGTGCCAGAGACCTGAAACATGTTACAATCCTACAGTTTCATGAAAATCAGTAATAAAAATAAGTAAGCTCTTCTAAAAAAACCTCTCAAAGGACATAGTTCAGGGATGAACTCTACTCCTTAACCACCAGAAAAATCACGTAAGGGATCAAAATTAAGACAAAAATTTCACAGGAAGGTGTGTTGCACTGGCTTGACCATATAACAAATCACCTGAACAACTGGAATATTGTGCAGTGCTTAGTCAGTAGCTATCACCTGTACATATAACTAATAACAAATAACTAACTAATACAAATAACTACACAGGTACTTTGTACATAAAAGAATGAAACCAGGTTTATTTGAGATCTATTTTAGTTTTTAAATGTAAAAAACATTTATGAAAAGAACAGCAACAATTAAGATCGACCAGAAGTTCTCTCTACCAGATCCATATGTTCATGTGTTCCCTTTTTCTTGCTACTGCCTCACATGAGTTATCA
Organism: Phalacrocorax carbo; assembly: GCF_963921805.1. Taxonomy (NCBI): domain Eukaryota; kingdom Metazoa; phylum Chordata; class Aves; order Suliformes; family Phalacrocoracidae; genus Phalacrocorax; species Phalacrocorax carbo. Next base: position 31,956,978 of record NC_087520.1, on the reverse strand, counting down.
TTGACTTGATGTAGAAACAAGCTTTCAATGCATTTTCCTTTCCCCCGCCTCCCTCTCCATGACTTTTCCCATAAGCCTTTGAGGTATTAGACAAATGTATCTCTGTTTGTTTAGTGAAAATTTTCCTTTTCCTTCAAGAAATGGAGATGAACTCCACTCTGACAGGAGGAAAAAAACTACGAAATACTTTAGTTTTAACCTCAAAAAAGAGACAAAAGAACAGTGGAACACCCATGGGTTAGTTTGTTTAATAAAAAAAAGAACAAAACCCAAGCAAACCAACCAAACAAGAAAACCCCGCACAAAAAACTAAGAGCTATGTCTCCGTTTAGGTGGTACTGTACAGAGCCTTTAAAGACACCTGTGACTATTCACTTTTTCACATGATGCAATCTGCCTTTGTTGCAACATACAAGTAGCAGCCTATTATATCTTGAACAAATATGTTATTAAGCGCAAATTTTTCATTCCAAATGAAGTTCTCCCATGAATATTTATCTACATTCAAATAGGAATGTCTGTCATCTTTGAAAAGAATTAATGAACTTTAATAGCAACCTCAGACAATTTGATAGGTTTATAGTTCCCTCAGGTAAACAGCTTCACATTAGCATATGAATGTTATTATCGGTCTTTTAACTTTGCCAGACAGTGACCACTCTGTTGCATTTTTAATAACTTATCCATTAGTTTCTTCATTAAACTTTTTTGATGTACTTTTAGCTTTAATGTTAGCTGGAGAAAGAATTTTGCCTGTTTGCATACCAGTGAGCTAAAAGTTACCTAGAAACACTTTATACCAGCCTAAATTACAAAAAAAAAAAAAAAAGGCCTTACACAGCTAGACTTCTCTGTTATAAAACAAGTACCTGAGGAAAACACACTAAGTACCATGAAGGATGCAAAAATATTAGAATCTGAACTCCATGTAGCATCATCCTCATTCTTACTTACTGCAGTAGAGGTTTTTTAGAAATCCGAATTTTTATTTATTTCACAGAAAATGGGACTTTAACATGTGTTTTCTCTCAATCCCAGGGGAACTTAAATTATATGTATAAATGTAGACTTGCATATAAGGGAGGAAAGAGATGGAGAGATTCCCTTGATATCTTTGGAGGTTGAAGAACATTATTTATTTGCATCTTTCTTTGCTATTATTAATGAAATACATGTGCCTGACAGCAGAGTGATGGACAAATTTTTTCCTGTGTGGAAGCCACCTTAAACATGGTAATTACTAAGGTCACTGATGGATCTCTAATGCCAGAAGAGATTCCAGAAAAGACCAGAGGGATGAAAAGATCCTTCCCTCCCAAATTGTTTAACTTTTATTTTGACCTTAGTTGACTAACCTAGAAAGCAGCGAATAAGCATTTTTTTTATATGAGAATATCATTATCATGAATTGAAGACAAGGTTACATGGGGCATTTTTCATCTAAATTAATGTGCACACTCGGATTGTAAAAAAGTCTACATTTTTACATGCTTAAGAAAACTCTTTTATTCAGTATGTCCATCAGTTTAATAACTGAACATAACTAGAAGTGACTAATAAGTGAACATAACTAGAGGTTATGTTCTTATGTAACATGCTTTGTGCTACATTGCTTCAAGTCTCAGTCTAAGATGTTAATGAAAGTGACTTTCCCACAAGAAATCCCACCTAGTAGACCTAAGCAGACAGCTGCCCAAAAGGTTGACAATAACTAGATAATCCACCCTGATATAAGAAGAAGTTTGCATGCATTTGTTTTTACACCTACTGTGATAGATGTAGCCCCAGAGTTTTCTTGAATTAACTCAATTATTCATCATCATCTGTTTCTCAGTCTATTTGTGTCTGAAATGAATTTCAGACTAAAATAAAGCAACAAGGACCTTGCTACCTCAGTGGACTGAGATTGTTCGCATGACTGCTTTGATTCCTGATTTACTCAGGGCATACAGGAATTGCCATGTGAGTCAAGCTAACCATCTGTTTAACCTTCTTTCCTTACTGTGTCCTAGAAAGGAACAAAATGCTTTGCAGTAGGAAATGGTGAGTAACCACTTAGAAAGGCAGGTTTCCTGTCTATCCCACCCTCCAATTGGGATGCTGCTTCCAATTAAGTGTGAGAGTTTATACCCCTTCCAGAAGAAGGTCTAGAGTTTAATCATATTGGTAACTCTATTATGACTTTGGCTAAGAGCCAACTGCAGTCCCTCTTGAAGTTTTTCACACTTGCCTGTTTCCCCTTCTGCTCAATATTTCTTCATTATTTTCAGTACTGGTCTAGAAGTTAATCTACCAGGATGTATATCAGACAGTTGCTTACTATGAATTTTTGTGGGTTATTTAGCTGTTCCCGTACTTTTAAAATGTCATTAAAATTAGTAAAATCAAGGCAAAAACTTGATAGAACTGCTTACCATTTTCCTAGTTAGCTCTATACATGTACCTGGAGCGATCCAGAGCGTGTTCAGCTCTCATAGCTGTTACCAGGCTGTTTTAACTTTATCTATCTTAGCAAACTGTTGCACTCAAATATGTGTTGGTAGTAGGAAAAGTGAGGTGGCTAAAAGCTGAAGTCTTCTGTAGTGATTTTAATTAAGAGTCTGTCACCATCTGAATTATTATTACTGTTACTTTAGGAATTACATTGCAGCATAAGTTATTATAATAAAGAAGCCTGGCAATTGTGATCTTAGCCAAAGTGCCTGAAAAGGGTTTAGCTTGCATTATGCCTTTTGGGCCACTGGGGAAAAGGAATTCAGAGATTGCTTCCATTTAGAAGAGGAGCTGTGACGATGCCAAATACTTCCATAATTAACCGCTGTTCAGCTAGGGAGGCAACAGATGCTCTGTCCCTGCCTCTGAAGCCTTCCCCACAGCACTCCTACAGTTCCTCACCTTAGTGTTCACTTCCTGGGGTCCATGTTTCCCACACTTGCTCTATCACTGTGTCTTCAGCTCACCCAACTCCCGCTCTGTTTTTGCTTGCTCTCTCTTACAAACACACCTCAGCAGAATGCAATCCAGAGAAAACCTTATACTCCATGTGTATGCCACAAATACATTTGCTTGAAACATGAGAGTTACTTGAGTTTGGGCTAGAAGTGGCAGATGTGTAGCTAGCTGTTGTTATAAAACAGCACAATTATCAACTCTTTTAAGGGAAAAAAGTGGGCATTCTCAACCCATAACCATACTTGATCAAACCATGAGAAAAATCAGACAAAAGCCAAAATAGGAGCATCTCTAACCAAAGACTTCAACACACAGGCTTCCCCAGGAGTGATGTTGAGTGTGAGGGGATTCTTCCTGCTTTGACTAATGCCTGTGGATGCTGGCAAGCGGCTACTTTGCTGGCTGCAGCAGCCCCGCCCCCCGCCCCCGTCCCCGCCCCCCCCATCTCATGGCACTGCTTTCACCAAGCCACTCTGCTGTGGAGAGAAGAGTAGAAGGAAGCCGCCGTTCTTACCAAGCACATGGGGTACAGCACAAACACCTGCGCGATGCTGTGACTTCAACGTACAGGCTAGGTGCACCCACGTGGAGAGCTGAAATGTGGCCTGCTTCCAGCCTGTAATTGATGAACTCAAGAAAGTAATACCCCCCATGGTCATGGTACCATCCCTACAGTGCAATTGCAGGATTGGGTTCTCTTTTTTCTGCTCCTGAGAGCTTTTAGGGAAATATAAGCAATGAAACTAGGAGGAACTGGGTCATAACTGTACCTAATAATTACTTCTGTGACTTGCTGTTAACAGCAGCAGCCCCAGACTTCACCTAATGCAACACTCTGGAAAAGTGAAGTGATGCAACAAGCAGAACTGGACTGTGTTCTTTATAAGGTCCCCCTGCCTACATCTGCAGACTACAGTGCTCACTTAGCTAAAACAGTCGGCAAACTGCTTCACGTGAAAACTAAACAAGGGAATTATTTCCTACTTTTTTCAGATTTTCCTTATATGTCTGGGTTGAGATTCCTTTCCCTTTACACCAGAACACTCAGTTTTTTAAGTTACAAAAGCATGTGTCTTGGCAAACAAAATGCAGATGCAGCTAGTTTTTCAGCAGATGGATGCAATATTTTTACTGTATCCTGAAGGCTAACCAAAATTACAACAGAGAACAACTGAGAATAATGTAAAATTCAAACTCTGAATAAGAGAGAAATAATCTTGTCAGCAGGTTAAGTATGGTTGAGTAACTAACAAAAATGTGAAGATTAAATATATCTTAAGGAAAATTGAAGATTTAAATTTATTTCATATTTAGAGCTTCGTTATCTTTTTTTGCTAAGCTGCACTTAATTATACAACTTTTCTAATTCTGGGTATGATTTTTAAAGCCCATGTAGGATAAGTCCTTAAAAACTGCAGTTGAAGTTACAGCATTTAATTCTAGATTGTCAGCAAAGCAGCCTTCAGAAAATACAAAGCTTCCAGGTACAAAAATGTCACCGCCTTAGGATAGGGCCAGAGTTTCACTTCTGCATGCAAAAATAAAATAATTTACATCATTTGTTTCAAATTTCTGTAACATTTCAGGATGTGGACAGCATTAGAGTGGGCTAATTTCTTTAAGAAGTCACGTAAGTATAAAAAAAGTGGAATCTTAATGTATTTTTCGCTGAGGAAAAACATCTTAAACAATTTATTATTATCTTTATATGCTTACCCAGGCTTCACGTTAGATCATTTATTGTCTGAAAAATAATCTGTTAACATTTCAGACACCCAGGGTCTGCATTACTTGTGTTGTGTTCCAAAACCAACATTACATGTTGGTTGGAAAACATATAAAGCTCTGTACAGCTGATGTAATTTTTCCCCAGTGTGGGTCTGCACAGTTCATACACACCACCACCATCACCAATTCACAGCACTCCCTACTGTAGCTGTACGCTTCTACGGGAGAACTTATCTTGGGCCGCATACCTCCGGGACACAGGGCTCTACCCACCCTGGGGACAGTGATGCACAGACATCAATATGATGGATGCAAAATGTCCGTCTATTTGGCTGCGTCACACGCTTATATAGCTCTTGCGCTTCCTGTTCCTGCCACTCCTATGGGGAGGAGTCTATCTTTCCGTCACATCCCGTAATCTTCCGGTCGCCGATCCCTGTCTATTCCCCTACATCTCCCCCTCCCCATGCTACTAAAATTCTACAAAGCTACTTGCATAAGCGGATACATATTGCGGTCAGGTCTATATTCATGTAACGCTCGCAGGCGCTCTTTGATTTGTCTTATAACACAGCATAACAATGGTAGCCCACAAGTAACCATGATTACTACACACAACAAGATCCCCCCAATTATTACTATCCAGTTCCAGTTTATATCTCTCTTTTGCCGCCCTTTCCCAGTGTCGCTCTCGTTGCAATACTGCTTGCGATCTTGTCAAGGAGCTCATTTCTTTTCCCAATGGTACGGCTAGCATAAGGATCCATGTCAGCAGACCCTGCAAGAGACAACTCAGAAAGGGATTATTCATTGTACATCCTTGCACAGTTCTGCTTTCACACACTTTGCAGGCACCCATTCTATGCACCCCTCATTCTCAACCGCAGCGTAGCCCCTCCCCAGGCATCTCAGTTTCCATCCTCTCTCCCATTGCTCACTGCCTGGGAACCTTACTCGTACCTGCGGATAGCGCTCGCCTGCTTGAGCTTTGCCAAAGTGCTTCTCCACTGCTGTAACTTGCTCCTGCCCGCGTATAAAATGATTAAGCGAATATAATGCACGCATTAAAATAGTTTGCTGAGCTGCCATGGGTATAGTTCCCTTATACCCCTCCCCCTCCCCAAGCTGTATTATTTTCGCTTTCAAGGTGCAATGAGCGCGTTCTACTATTGCCTGCCCTGTGCTATTGTAAGCAATGCCGTGTTTTAATACAATATTCCAAGTTTTACACCATTCTTGGGTACTTCGAGCCCGAAAGCATGGTCCATTATCTGTTTTTATCTCGGTAGGCTTTCCAAGCCACGCCATCAGTGTGGTCCAATGCGTAGTCAAGTGCGTTGCAGTCTGCTTCCGATGTTGAGTAGCCATGATGACTCCACTATATGTATCAACTGTAATTGCCAGGTGCCTTCCGGGGGCCAACTGTGGGCATTCAGTAAAGTCAGTCTGCCAGATAGAATTTGCTTCCAGTCCTCGAGGGTTGACTCCTGCCTCCCACAATGGCGAGTGCTGACAGTAAGGACAGGTGGCTACTACTTCTCTTGCTGCTCTTATTGAGATGCCACACTCCTTTGCCAAGGCTTTAGCACCCAGGTGCAGTTGTTCATGTAGTTTCTTTGCCTCCGCCAAGGTCCAGACTCCCGTGGCTGCCTCATCAGCCATGCGATTCCCTTCAATCAGTGGTCCAGGCCCCGTCTGATGACTGCGAATGTGAATTACTGTCACCGTTGCTCCTCGCTGTGATAAAGCAACCTCTAGCATCAAGGCAATTTCCGTGTGTGGTACACCCTCTCGTTTCATGGACATGACTAATTTATACACATATAAGGAGTCTGTGCACACATTTATATGCCGATCTATATCCTTTCGCAGGGCCATCTCTAGCGCTTTCGCCTCCAGCCACTGCACACTTTTACCTTGCTCCTCATACGTCTGTCGCATCCAACTATTTTCTTCTTTCCACACTACCGCCGCTCTGTTCGTCTTCGAGGAAGCGTCTGTGAAATATGTTGGTCCTGGGTGAGGGGTATCCAAAACTCTACTATCCACACTGAAATCCACCACTTTGGCTGTTTCGGCCCACTTCTGTACCGTGCCTGTGACGATTTTCCCTGGGTATGAGCATACTGCCAATTGTATATCCTCTTCGCTCTCTACCACCTTCTGCCATTTCTCCCCATTCCACGGCACTGTCAGCTTATCTGGCTCTTTCCCAAAAATTACCTTGCTTTCCCGTCACAGCCGCCAAATCATTCCTGCAGCTACCTTGACTTTTGTGGAGAATGCATCGTTGGGAACCTTCTGATATACCCATCGCAGTGGTTTTTTCTTCCCCTGTCCATATTTGATATAGCAATCCTAACCCTCCACTGGCGGTCAGAATCCAACCTGCAATTAATTCCTCCTGGGGGTCCCACCGCCATACTCCTTCCTTTTGCATTCGACGTTCTATCATCTGCAATTGCTGGACTGCCTCAGCGTCTAAACTCCTGGGCTCCCATGGGTTGGTCCCTTTCAGCAACGCATAGAAAGGTTGCATCTCCTCACCGGTGACGCGCACGAATGTCCGCAACCACTGCAGTGCTCCTACCAGCTTCTGGACATCGTGTAAATTTTTAACCTTAGGTGTAAGTTTAATAGGCTGAGCTTGTATGCAATCCCCTTCTATTCTAGCACCCAGCAATCCACACACTGGTCCTCGCTGTACCTTTGCCTCAGCTACCTTGAGGCCCTGTCCCGCAAGGCCCCTTTGGGTGTCTGAAAAGACTTGTTCACACAGCGCCTCGGTGGGCGCAGCTATGAGGACGTCATCCATGTAGTGGATCATGTAGATTTTGTCCTGATACTGCTGCCTTACTTGCCGCAATGCAGAAGCCACATACCTCTGGCAGATTGCTGGAGAATTTTTCATCCCCTGCGGAAGTACTGTCCACTGCCATCTACTACCTGGTTCTGTGCGGTTCACTGCAGGCAGAGTAAAGGCAAATCTCTTTCTATCATCTGGATGTAGCGGAATGCTGAAGAAGCAGTCTTTGATATCTAAAACAATGACTTGCCATCCTCTTGGGACAGCACTCAGATCTGGTAGGCCAGGTTGGAGAGGCCCCATGTCCTCCATTTGCTGATTTACTGCTCTAAGATCATGCAGCATCCTCCATTGGTTTTTATCTTTCTTTTTTATAGCAAATATAGGGGTGTTCCACGGGCTCATCGAGGGCTCTAGGTGCCCTGCTTCGTGCTCTCGTTTTACTATAGCTCTTACAGCCTCTGTTTTCTCTGTCGTCAGGGGCCACTGCTCCACCCAGACGGGCTGTTCGGTTTTCCACACTAACTTGTGCTGATGAAGCCCCTCTGAGGCAGTGGCCCTTATGCTAAATTTTTCAACCCAATCCCCATCTGGGCAAGGGCGTCTCGCCCTAACAAGGGGCTTGCTACCCCATCTGCTACTAGTATGGTCACTACGGCCGTGAGGAGCTTCCCTGCGTCCTCGTCCATGACTTCGAGTTTCACAGGGCAAGTACTTGTTCTCGTCTGTTGTTCTCCTCCTACCCCTATTATACGTTTTCCCATGGCAAGGGGCCAAGTTGGTGGCCACCGTTCGAGTGGCATTATTGTGACATCTGCCCCGGTATCCACTAACATTCCCAGGCATATTCGTGCCGGGTAACTCGGTTCTTGTGGGGTAATCATCACTGCTGCCATGGGTCTCTCGTCACAGCCTATGACCAAGGCCACGCGGGGGCTGTAACCTGCAAATCTTGCCCCCCTGCATGACGGTTCACTCCCCCTTGGCTCGCTACGGTGGGCCAAGCTCCTGGCGTTGGCACCCGTGATGGGGGTCATTTGACTCATAGGAGGCGCGAATCCCCCTCGCTTCGCCCTCCCTTGGCCGTTTCCCGGCCTCATAGTTGGACAATCTCTTGCCAGGTGTCCTGGCTTCCCACACACCCAGCACCTCCCTACTGGGCGCGCTCCTCCTCCATTACGTCCTCCCCTTTCCGCTAACGGGCACCCAGCTCTAAAGTGCCCTCGCCGGCCACACAAGTGACATATCGGCCCCACCCCGGCTGCTTGCACCATCACCCTTTCTTCGCTTCCACAGTCAGTGTTCTGGCAGACGTGCGCTCCCGCACCGCCATGCTGGTTCAATGCTTCCTGGCGCAAGACATGCCTGATGGTTTCACCCAATGGCGCCCCTACCGCCAGGGCGCGGAGGATATCTTGTGTTTGCGGATTTGCTTGATTTCGGAGGCAATCCATAAGGACTGCCTCCTTGGCTGCTGGTAGCAATTCTGATTCTATAATAGCCTTTTGCAACCTATCACAAAACGTTGTAAATGGCTCTGCTAGACCTTGCTGTATCTTTTGCCAAGGTTCTGCTTTTTTCTCATACCTGCCCACTTTGCTATACGCTCTGCGGGAACTCTCTGTTACCACTTGCAGCTCCCTGCCCCTTAATTCTGCTGCTTGCAACTGCAGGGTTTCCAGTCCTTGACTTCTGCCAGTGAGCCGGTCAAGGGTGGTCCCCCTCAGCGGGTGGCCCGGAACTGCCGCCACTTGCTGTACAAGGGCATGGCAGGCACTGTGCATTGCCTCCTTCCAAAGTATGTACATTGTGGGAGCTAATATTGCTTTCGCCAACTGCTTAGCATCAGAGGGGGTCAATGGCGCTGCATGCGCAGCGTCCAGCAGCAATCCTACTCCTTCGTCTTTCAGCCCCTTTTCTTTAATTTCTCGCCATAAAGTTCGCACTAGTTTGGCATCTATCGGCGTCCACTCCACTCCTCCTCCTGGAGCTAATCGGACAGGGAAGATCCCGGGCATCTCTATCCTTACTCCATCGAGGCTACAATCTCTAGCTATCAGCCGCCAGTTAGGTAACTCGACTGACTGTCGCTGGGGTGCACCCTTCGTTAAAAGTCCTGTCTGCTGCCGAGTTACTTCCCCTAGTGCGCGCATAACCTGCTGCAGCTGCCGCAGCACTTCCTCCGGAGACCCCTCCGGAGCTGCAGCGCCCCAGACCTCCCCTTTTGACGGTCCCTTTCCTCCCTCCTTCTGATTGGTCCTCCGAGTCTCTGCTGTTTTGTGCCTCTTTTTTGCGCGCCGCAGGCAAGCTGCTCTCTCTTCCCACATATGGGCATCGGTTTCTCCCCCAATTTCTGATTCGCTGCTACTCGAAGTTGTTCTATACTCCCCCTGTCCTCCCCTCCAGGCACCCCAATCCCCCTCCTCGTCCGACTCCCATCTCAAGGGTTGCCCCGGGAGCCAGTCTCGAGGGTCGGGCAGAGGCCTGTGCCGCTGCCGGCGCTGCTTCCGGCGCTGGTCATCTTTCTCCTTCCACTCCGTCACTCCCGCTGCATCCGCTGCCACGTCACTCTCCCCGCGCGCGGGCTCCCGAGCCTGTGCCAAATCATCCCAGGGGTATGCGGGGGGGGGACTCTCTAAAGGCCCTGTTGGCTCAACAGGGAACACCGCCGCTTCCCGATCCACCTCCTTGGGAGCCTCAGACTGAGTCGCTGGCCAGGCTACTCCGTCCGAACTCTCCCCTTCTTTCCCATCCCCCGCGATGCTTGCCCCTGTCTGCGTCCCCACTGCCCCTCCTGGGTCTATTTCCGGGCTACTGTCGCCTGTAGCACCGTGCAGGCACCGCCGCGCCTGCCGCCACGTCTCCTGATCATCCCGAGCTTTCAATAGTAATCGGTGTATCTTTCCCCAGAGCTGTATGTACTGGGGTTTTCCCATCATAGCCCTTTCGGCTAACTCCTCTTTAATCCTCACCCACTTATCCTTATTAAATATGTCTGCGGGACTTCATATGAGCCCCTGCGTAATCATCCATTGGATGGCCTTTGAGGTAGGCGCCTTCGATATCGAAGTACCATATTCCTTCCCCAATCCCTTCAGTACCTTTACGACTGAATCCATGGCGCGCCCGCCGACCTGCGGCTCCCCGTCCCGCCCCTGCGTGCCCCAAGCTCTCTTTTCCCCCCGGCGAACCTGCCAAGCCTCCCCGCTAATCACGTCGGGGTCACCACTTGTAGCTGTACACTTCTACGGGAGAACTTATCTTGGGCCGCATACCTCCGGGACACAGGGCTCTACCCACCCTGGGGACAGTGATGCACAGACACCAATATGATGGATACAAAATGTCCGTCTATTTGGCTGCGTCACACGCTTATATAGCTCTTGCGCTTCCTGTTCCTGCCACTCCTATGGGGAGGAGTCTATCTTTCTGTCACATCCCGTAATCTTCCAGTCGCCGATCCCTGTCTATTCCCCTACACCCTACAAAATGTATCTGGCAAGAAAAGCTTAAAGCGCATTTAGGAAAAATAGAACAAATCTTCACCTGTCGCAGCTGGGTCTTGTCCAGTAGATCTGATTAAGTGGTTTGGCAGCCACTCTTCCAGAAAGCCACATGAGCAGTGTAACGCAGTGCTACTCTACAACTTTATCTTAATGTAAATCATGAGATTGTTTACAGATACTCAGAAAGTGATAGATACTCTTAGTCTTCAGTTCAGAATCCCTTTCAAATGAGCATTAAAATAATGGCTGTTCTCTCTTCTACAAACAGATCCAGGTGTGACTAAGCCCCCAAGCATGACAGTGAAATTCACCCCGACACCAAGGGCCTTCATTAGCTGGCTGGGGCTAAACCATGACACTCTCACATGTAAAATGGTGCCAAGGCCTTGTACTTCCATCAAGCATTTTTTCCAAGGCAGTACCTCACTATGCAACTCCATATATATATTGCTGCTTAATGCTATTCTTTCAAAATCTGTCTCAAACCACATTATCCACGTGGGCAAATTTTCTGGTTTGCTTTTGTGCTTCACATAAGGGACAGCTATATTTGAATGGTGGTTGAAATTACTCCTTTATGTATGCTGTGTACAAAGCAATATGGCATCTTGGGTAAATTATCTTTTCATAGTCTCACATTTAAAACCTAATAAAAATAATTCCAGGGAATAGGACTCTTACTCAGGTCTGTATGGCCTGGCTTACCATTTTTATGGGAGTATCTTTAAAAAAAAGGAAAACCCAAAGTAGGAATTCATTCTTTAAACTGTCCTGTTCCTTGTTTTCTATCCAACTCCAAAGACCTTGAAATATAAATAGCACCAGAGTAATCCAAGCACCAAAACATACACTAACTTTTTCTGCAGGCATAAAGAAAAGTTACTTACTTATGACAGGTATATCCATTTGATCATTACGTGAAAATATTCAGAACATGTATCCCTGGGAGACGTATCTTACTAGGGCTGAGGGCTCATATTTTATGCAGCTCATGTCTTTAGTTAATCAAGATTATTATGTCCACCAATCTAAGCTTGAAAGGGGAATCATAGTATAGAACTAGGTTTAAATTTTCTCATTATAAGGAAGTCAACAATTTTGTTCTGGACCCAGAATCCTCCCAAAGCTAAGAGGCATTCACAGTAAGTCCCCTAATAGAGCAGTCTCTGCTACAAATCTGTTATATACTTCATTATTTTAGTTCCAGAGTTTTCTGAAACTTAAGTCTTGTTATATAGGTACCATACAACTTGGGTAAAGTAGGAATTTGTGTAAGCCAGTGCTGGATGTGGCCACAATATGAATGACGAGCAGCCACATGGGCTTTACCTATCCCATTCCAGTAGCACATAGCCTGCAGAACTTGCAGGTGGCTGTGCTTGCAGTTCCCAAGGACTTCCCCGGGACTTCCCCAGAAATTTTCATATCCCTCATTCCACACCACAGAAAAGCAGCATCACAAGAAAGTTAACACATCTGCAAAATACCTGAATCCTTTCTACAAGCAAAGACAGACCAACAGGACACCACACAATGAAGAGTAACAATATGGGGCCCAATCCTAGTTTCCAATATGGAAACTAGGAATCCCCGGTTCCCAAAACATTAGACCTAGTTTATCTCTAAGGAAGGAAAGAACAGATTCTGCACTTAGCCTCATCCATTTCTGTCACAGGTTCAGCATGTATTCCTGCAAGATTCAACACTGACTAGCTAAGCTGGACTCATGCTAAGTAGCAGAAGAGGAATGGATAGAAGGACCATTATCATTGTGTTGCACCTCTAGACTAATCCAATCAGATGTCTTCTCAGGATCAGGCTGTATATAAAAAAAAACAAAACAACTCAGTCTGGGTTTACCAATCTATTTATAATCCATTGTCTCCTTTTGCGTTTCCTACCAAATCTTATTGTTACAACACCACCTATAAGCCCCTGTCAGGCCAGTTACCAAGCACCACATTATTGACCTCTCTTCTCCATTCTTGCACAGGTCTTGCTAGGGCTCAGCACATCCCTTCAGCCTCAGCACTTCTGCACCCCTTTGAAGCAGTGCTAGCACAGCCATGTTGTTTTTCCAGAAACAACTACCTTCTGATTGTGGGGCCACCTTACAGCTGGAGGAATCAGAACAGGGTTTTTCATCTGTACCTAGCTCTCTAGTTCATTACTTAGCTTTATTAAACATTTTAGGAGGTTCTCTGCTCAGAGAACCACTGGTTTCAGGATCATTCTAGAAGTCAGCCAAGATCTGATGGCACATCCGTCCCTTCTTCCCTCAGCTCTACCAATTCTTCATGTGGAGTTACAAACTAGCATATATAACTGCATGACTACCTATAGGTTTCATAAAAATATCCATCGGCCATCCATCCAAACTTCCATTTGGGAGTTTACTTTTCTTCGCCTGCCCTGTCCACTCTCCACTCCCTCTAGCCACCAACCAGTAAGCTAGCAATTCCTTCAGAGGGAACAGGCTAGCTCTGGCAATCATGTCTCTTTAACAACACTTAACAGCACTACATAAATGCTTGGAAAAATATGGAAGAAGTGTTTACAGTAGCTGCATATCATAAGAGAGATTTATAGGCCTATTAAAAATTATTAGGCTTTACTACTTCTTCAGTGAGAAAGCTGCTTATGTAAACTGCTCTCAACAACTTCATATTCAGAGTCTGCAGAATGTTTATTTTCACATTCTCAAAGTACCATATTTCCTTCACCATTAAATTTTTTGTTGTTTAAAACAGCAATTCCCTAACTATTCTGACCTAGCAATTCAGTTTAAAAATACATGTTACCCTGGAAATACTTTCAAATGGACAGCTTGACTGCAGGGACTGTTGTGAGTAATGCTGTAAAGTGTTCCCAAGTGCCCAAATAGCTAAAATGTACACGTCACAGATCCAAGTATGCAACTGGGCATTGATCATTGATTCCAGTTTCAGTTTGATATGTTTTGATTGGACTCAGGGATCTTATTCACAGTGCGAAAGTCTTCACCACTGAATGTGGCAAGCAGGGGGGCAGGACAATGAAAACATTTTCATACTGGTTATAACAGCAGCTCTCACCCTTCTACCCACCCACCAAGAAACAGAAAGGTTAGTACTGTCCTTTTGTACTTAAAATGGCCATGATTCCTTCCTTTACCATATAACAATTCCCAATGGCTATAAGAAGTCTGAGGTGTCTCTTCTTACTACAGGATTGTAATCTTAGATTTTGCTTCAGTTGATTAAACTAATAAAAACATTTGCAAACATACTTTGTATTAGAATTCCAAAACATGGAATAATGGCTGCTCTAATACACGAGTGCTGTGGTTTAACCCTGCAGGCAGCTAAACACCACACAGCCGTTTGCTTGCTCCCTGCCTGCAGTGGGATGAGGGAGAGAATGAGGGTGGAGGGACGGAGAGAAGAATAAGATTCATGGGTTGAGGCAAATAGTTTAATAGGACAGAAAAGAAAGGGAAAATAATAATAACAACAATAAAAGAGTATACAAAGCAAGTGATGCACAGTGCAATTGCTCTCCATCAACATCCAGCCAGTTCCCAAGCAGCAGTCCCCCAGGCAGCTTTTGCCTAGTTTATATACTGAGCATGACATCATATGGTATGGAATATCCCTTTGGCCAGCTGGGGTCAGCTGTCCTGGCTGTGACCCCTCCCAGCGTCTTGTGCATCTCCAGCCTTCTCAGTTGGTAGAGCATGAGAAGCTGAAAAGTCCTTAACTTAGTGTAAGCACTGTTCAAGCAACGACTAAAACATCAGTGTCTTATCAACATTATTCTTATGCTAAATCCAAAACACAGCACTGTACCAGCTAGGATGAAGAAAATTAACTCTATCCCAGCTGAAACGAGGACAATGAGCCACAGATGATACAGCTGGACAAAGAGAGTTAAATTCAGAAGTTTCCTAACTTCATTTTAATCTGCTCGAGTTAAAAAGAAGACAAAGATAGAAGTTTTCAGAATGTTGAGCTGGAGTGGGAGCCTGAAATCACCCTACTCCCCAGGTTTCATTTGGGTTTACCTAGGAAAAGAAAAACATCAAAATTTGCTCAGCATAGAAAGACCTTTGGAATGGGCCTTTTTCTAATAACACAGACAGTTCTTTGTGTGATACAGACATTTTGAACAATAAACAATATGACATTAAAAAAAATCTAGCTGGAATCTGTTACTTGTTTCCATAAATCATAACAAATCACAATACCGTTGTCAAAAGAAAGATTGTTTCTATTTCCAAAAATGATACCAAAGCTGTGTATTTGCTGTTAAAGGATTCACAAGATTTCTGTCCATCACATCCCTTGAGTCTTCAGTGCTTGACAGGTACTCCAGGTTATAGAGAGCAGTTACAGTCAAACCATACTAATGAATTAAACACAAGACCATGCAGAAGCATTCATCATAATTTACATGATAAAAATGGTCAGGTAAAATCTTAGTGGTAAATCACAATGAGAAAAAATGGTTTATTCAGGTTAATCCTAGTTAAATTTAAAACTAGTATACCCCCATGGCCTTTTTTTACAGAAAAGATGAATGTGACCTGAATAGGAGAAGGCTGTTTTCAAACCTAGCTGAACCCATTCACAAGAGGTAACAAAAATTCAAGCCAGCAGGCAAAAGACAATGATTTGAAGGTTTCCTTCAGACTTTAATCTCTGTGATTCATGGCCCCCACTGTGCAATCTAACCCCACTAAGACTATTTGGCAACACTAGCAAATCATCACTGACCATGAAAGTAATTAAAATTCAGCACTACCCCTAACAATATCTGTTGTTTGCTATTGGCTAAAACAGGAAAGATGCTGCAAAAATAAATGCTGCAGTACTCTAAAGCAGTGGAGTTTGTGAGTAGAATGACAACGACTTTCAAAATACTTTGCCATTAAACAACTGGGGTGGGACCAATTACTTCCTTTTTATGGAGCTGAATACCACCTAAAACTGAATGACGTAGGGCATCATTCTGCATAACTGCAACATCTATTGTTTCCAGTGCGAATCCACTGGAAGAAAGCTGTCGGCCTGAGATAATCTAATGTGCTTCCAGCTTCATGAAAAGTTCTATTTTTCCTCTAAATTCAAAGGAAAATAAACATCTCTAGAAAGGTTCTCCTGTGTGCAGGGAATACAAGAACAAACTCTTTTCCTCCCTACCTTAGCTACCTTGGAATGGTTTAACATCAATGAAGAAAGAGAGATGACTCACAGGAATAATGATTTTTATGCGTATAAATACCATGCAATCAGGACTGGAGCCCACGGGCTCCCAGTAAGTATGCTGAGGAGACATGGAGTTTCTCACATGCATGTTTGCAATAGATAAACCCATACTTCTATTTTTTTAAAAAATATTATTAAGCACAGTAGAGACAAAAGTATGGAAGCTATTCTGTGCTGTGTCCTAGGAAGTACACTGCATACCATGAGATCACAGTTGTGAAGCAGAGCTATGCTTACTGAATGCTGTTAGGATCAAAATTCATACAAAGTCAGGTTAACAAAAGAAAGCAATACCCAAATCAGAAACGTTCACAATGGGATTTTGAGACTTGCAAAAAGTCTTCCCAGAATACTGTCTGGAATTTTATAGAATGTGGAAGACCATGTAGGGACAACAAGCTACCTTAATGTCAGGAATTAATCACTAAGTTCTAAAGTAAAACCTTAGATTAGATAAGTACAAGGCAAAGTGACACCCTAAGCTAATATCATTCATACACATGGACATTAAGAATGCACACCATAACAAAAATGCTAGCAACTAATGCTTCAAAGCAGCTTCAGATATGTTCAGATTTCTTTTTGTCCCCATCTGGAAACCATGCTCTGTTATACCCATCTTTCTACACAAGTGCAAGCAAGGTTTTGACTGCACACACTGGATGTTTCAATACAAACTTTAAATTGTAGTTAGTGGCACAATTGTTGTTTGTCTCAGTCAGCTAACAGTAAAAGAAAGAGAAGCAACAACTTCTGAGATTTCAGTATTTTCACAAGCACAAGGGGTGTCCTCACAGCATTAGATACCAGCAGATCTTGATACCAAATGATCTTGAACAATAATTATCTGCGGTCAAAGCTGAAGCAGATAATGGAATTATAAGTTTCATTTCACTGAAGAAGGTACGTGGCTAACAAAATCCCTCTGTGGGTGTAAATTATGAGCTGTCCAGAAAAAAGAACATAAAGGAAAACCAACTACAACAGCCATACAAGCAGTAACATAATCTGCAGACAGATAGCATGAATGTGTGGAATAGAAGACTAGAAAGCACTTACTATTTTTTCCCCACATCATAGTCAATATAACATGTAATACACCAGGTATGTATTTCAGATGAGTCCACAAAAAAGTTCATGCTTACACCGCTTTACCCTACTAGTTAAACAGCAGAGTTAATATTAAAAAATCCAACAATTGAAGCCAAGGCCAAATGTGCTCAGATCTTGCAGATGGCACACAACAGCCCTGACCACCCAGTACCTGGATAACATCACTACAAATGTGCGAGTCTTAAGCAGAATCCATGCAAGTCTTGGGAATAATCTGTGCAAACATATAAGGAAGGGATAAGAGTGTAATGAGAAGACATAGCCTTTTATTTCTTTAAGCACTCTGTAGTTTTCTTCTATCTCATGGTTATCCTAAACAATCCTTTTTACGTATTCCCATCTGAAGCAAGTGTTCATAATGTAATACAGGACTGTGTGGGTTGCTTTTTTTTTTTGCTCTCTATTTGCCATGATTTCTCCCACATTAATTACAACAGCAACTAAAGACATAAAAAGTAAATCTGTCAAACATATTATAGATCTTCCTTTTTCTTTCTGC
The DNA here is from genome assembly GCF_963921805.1 of Phalacrocorax carbo. Taxonomy (NCBI): domain Eukaryota; kingdom Metazoa; phylum Chordata; class Aves; order Suliformes; family Phalacrocoracidae; genus Phalacrocorax; species Phalacrocorax carbo. The sequence goes on along the minus strand of NC_087520.1, from coordinate 31,939,128 downwards.
AAAAGTTTTCTTTGCAGAATATAGTATCAGATTAATATAGATATGGTATCCCTAATAAATTACAACAGGTAATTAGATCATGGACACCTTCAACAACAGTACAATTATTTTTACATTGTCTGCAGCTTGTAATTAGGAATGGCAGATAAGTTATTTCTAGACAACTCTAATAAGACTGTGGCTTTATCTGAGCCCAGAGATATTACCTTTCCCTGCAAATTGCATACAACTCAAGACCTGAGAGATACATGCATTAGAAATTTTTCATAATCCCAGTAATGAAAAATAAAGTCATTATAAAGGCAGCCAAGTGATATTTGCAATGTCAGCATTTTAAAGTAACTTCTGAATACACTAAAAGCTTTGTCACTTATCCATACCATCAGTCTCTGAAGTACCAGCAAACAGATAAATTTTCTCAATTACTCCATCTTCCAAACAAATGTCATCAGTGCACTGGAAGTTTACTAGATCCATTTTCAGTTTTCATAACCAAAATGTTTGCAGTCTAAGATGGTTTACTGATTCCACAGTTCAGTTACTGGATGTCATGCTGAGCCATCAGGGCTATTCATGCCTATGGCAAAAGCTCAGCTCAGACACTGGATCAGCCCAGTGCAGAAGCAGGAACAGCAAAGCAAGCATCGCAAAAGGTGTGCCTAACCCCACCCACATGTGTTCAAACTCTGTCCCTCTATTCTCTCCAAGTTACCTGATCCTGCTTTGACCTCTTGTGTGCTACCTTTCCATGTCTGTTTTTAGGCTTGAGTTTTTTCAGGAGCTTCTTGTTCTTTCATGCAGCCTCCTACCACGCTTGCTTGACATCAAAACAGACCACTCCTGAGCATGGAGAAGGAAATCCTTAAAAATCAACTAGCTTTCCCGGAGCCCTTTTCTCTCCAGGGTTGTATCCCATGGGATTCTTCAAGCACATCCTGAAGTCCAAGGGTGGAATCCTGCTGTTTGCCTTTGTCCACTGTGTCTGGATCATGGCAGCCAAGGTTGCCCCCAACCTTCATATCCCCAACCAGTTCTCCATTGTCTGTAGATATCAGGTCCAGTAGAGCATCTCCTTCCATTGGTTCCTCAATCACCTGTGGTAGGAATTTGTCGCTGATGCACTCCAAAGACCTCCTGGCTTGCTGGTACCCTGTTGTATTGCCCTTCCAGCAGATATTTGGGTGGTGAAAGTATACCATGAGGACCATGCCCTGTAAAGGTGATTCTTTTCCAGTTGTCTGAAGAAGGCTGCCTCTACTACTTAGAATCATAGAATCATTTAGGTTGGAAAAGACCTTTAAGATCATCAAGTCCAACCATTAACCTAGCACTGCTAAGACCACCACTAAACCACATCCCTAAGTACTACGTCTACACATCTTTTAAATACCTCCCGGGATTATGACTCAACCACTTCTCTAGGCAACCCATTCCAATGCTTGACAACCCTTTCAATGAAGAAATTCTTCCTAATGTGCAATCTAAACCTCCCCTGGTGTAACTTGAGGCCATTCCCTCGTGTCCTACCGCTTGTTACTTAGGAGAAGAGACCAACATCCGCCTCGCTACCACCTCCTTTCAGGTAGTTGTAGAGAGCAATAACGTCTCCCCTTAGCCTCCTCTTCTGCAGACTAAACCACCTCAGTTCCTTCAACCTCTCCTCAGAAGACCTGCTCTCCAGACCCTTCACACCAGCTTCGTTGCCCTTCTCTGGACACACTCCAGCAACTCGATGTCCTTCTTGTACTGAGGGGCCCAAAACTGAACACAATATTCAAGGTGTGGCCTCACCAGTGCTGAGTACAGGGGCACAATCACTTCTCTGCTCCTGCTGGTCACACTATGCCTGATACAAGCCAGGATGCTGTTGGCCTTGGCCACGTGGGCACACTGCTGGCTCATGTTCAGCTGGCTGTTGACCAGCACCTCCAGGTCCTTCTCCACCATGCAGCTTTCCAGACACTCTTCCCCAGGCCTGTAGCATTGCATGGGGCTGTTGTGACTCAAGTGCAAGACCCAACACTGAGCCTTGTTGAACACCTCATAGAACTGGCCTCAGCTCATCAGTCCAGCCTGTCCAGGTCCCTCTGTAGAGCCTTCCTACCCTCAAGCAGATCAACACTCCCATCCAACTTGGTGTCACCTGCAAACTTACTGAGGGCATACTTGATCCCCTCGTCCAGATTAATAAAGATATTAAAGAGAACTGGCCCCAGTACTGAGCCCTGGGGACACCAATTGTGACAGCCTGCCAGCTGGATTTAACTCCATTCATCACTACTCTCTGGGCCCAGCCGTTAGCAGCCTGTTTTTTACCCAGTAAAGAATACGCCTGTCCAAGCCATTAGCAGCCAGTTTCTCCAGAAGAATGCTGTTGGAAATGGTGTGAAAGGCTTTACTAAAGTTTAGGTAGACAACATCTACAGCCTTTTCCTCATCCACTAAGTGGGTCACCTTGTCATAGATAAGGAGATAAGGTTAGTCAAGCAGGACCTGCCTTTCACAAACCCATGCTGACTGGGCCTTATCACCTGGTTGTCCTGTTTGTGCCACATGGTGGCACTCAGGATGAACTGCTCCATAACCTTCCCTGGCACTGAGGTCAGACTGACAGACTTCTTCCTGATGAGGCAGTGTGTAGCTGACACCCACCACAATGTCATGTTGGTCTGCCCACTAACCCTGACCCATAAGCTCTCAGCTGGCTCATCACCTTCCCCAGCCAGAGCTCCATGCACTCCAGATGCTCTCCCACATACAGGGCAACTTTTCTCCTCACCTTCCTAGCCTGTCCTTCCTCTCCTAAGTTCTGAATCCATCTTTTGCAAGACAAATTACACAGCTAAGTAATTTTGTTAATAACACCACCACCACAACCAATGCCTAAACTGAAATAGAAAGCTAAAGTTATGGGATTTGGCAAATTATAATCCACATAAACTGTTTGAAGCATTAAAAAATATTATCTGAAACTTCAGCTGGTTTCTGACTGATACAGACTCACTAATCTTGAGAGGTGGCTATGGGAAAACAATGGAAGTTAAACGCTGAACCCATTACTGGCTTACTTTGTAAATAAACTTAGCTGATTAGCATGTGAAAAAGTAAACTTCACCCTTTGAATATCAGAGTAAGGCCTTTTATTAACAATATTGCCGCAAAAGCAAACAAGCATTAAGCATGTGTGGTGGGTTGACCCTGGCTGGATGCCAGGTGCCCACCAAGGTCACTCTATCACTCCCACTCCTCAGCTGGATGGGGGGAGAAAATATAATGAAAAGCTTGTGGATCAAAATAAGGGCAGGAAGAGATTGTTCACCAATTACTGTCACAGGCAAAACCAGTCTTGACTTGGGGAAATTGGCTTAATTTATTAACAATCAGATTAGAGTAGGATAATGAGAAATGAAAACTAAATCTTAAAACAGCTTCCCCCACCCCTCCCTTCTTCCTGGGCTCAACTTTACTCCCAATTTCTCCCCCTCCTCCCCCAAAGCAGCACAGGAGGACAGGAAACAGGGACTGTGGTCAGTTCATCACACCTTGTTTCTGCCACTCCTTCCTCCTCGGGGGAGGATTTCTCACACTCTTCCCCTGCTCCAGCCTGGGTCCCTCCCATGGGAGACAATCCTCCATGAACTTCTCCAGCGTAGGTCCTTTCTACAGGCTGCAGTTCTTCACAAACTGCTCCAGCGTGAGTCCCTTCCATGAGGTACAGTCCTTTAGGAACAGGCTGCTCCAGCGTGGGTGCACCTCTCCTGTCTCCATGAGTCCACAGGTCCTGCCTGGAGCCTGTTCCAGCGTGGGCTTCTCACAGGTTCACAGCCTCCTTTGGGCATCTGCCTGCTCCAGCATGGGGTCCTCCCCGGGCTGCAGGTGGATATCTGCTCCATCATTAACCATCATGGGCTGCAGGGCGACACCCTGTCTCACCATGGTCATCTCCACAAGCTGCAGGGGAATTTGCACTGGTGCCTGGAGCACCTCCTCCCCCTCCTTCTTCTCTAACCTTGGTGTCTGCAGGGTTGTTCCTCTCATATTCTCACTCCTTTGTTTTGCTGCAGTTGCACAGTTCCTTCTCCCCCTTCTTAAACATATTATCACAGAAGCACTACCTCCACTTCTGGTCAGTTCAACCTTGGCCAGTGGTGGGTCCATCTCAGAGCCGACTGGCATTGGCTCAATCAGATATAGGGGAAGCTTCATAATTTGCAAAGAAAAGCAACAGAAAAAGAGACTTGAGCAAAGGGTCTACCAGTATTACCTACCACTCATTCCACTTATTTTCTTCTGCAGTACACAGGCTATTACAGCTGTTTAGTCATGCCTCCCTAGGCTCCTGAGTACTCGAGAATTACACTATTAGAGCAGTACACTCATCAGCTTACTTTGTTTTTAAGGAAAACTGCCCTTTTCCACATGTGTTCAGGTGACCTAATGAGCTGTGTGGAAATACAGACATTTATCCTAATTAAAGGACAAGGAAAATAATGTAAGCATTTTCCACGCCTTAATTATGGATACCACTTTTTGCAGCTATCACCCAATTTCTAATTGTGTGACTACTCATACAGCAAACTCACAAGTTCTGGAAATGTTTTTTAATCTGATCTTCTAAGCAGGGACAGACTCAGAAAGACAGAGAGGAATGCAAAAGCTATCCTGCTTTTCTTAGGAGTGACTTGTAATCAAGGCAGTAAAAAAAAAACAGGAAGGCGAAATGTTGCCGCTGAGAACAGCTTTTGCCAGTTTACATTCTGCTGGAAGCACTAAAGATTAAATGCTGGCTCTCATACTTGTGGAAAGCCAGAGAAGCAAAGCAGCAAGTACTGCCAATCACTGCCCATCTGGAGAGCAGCCTCATAAGCAATTCATATAGTAGGTAAAGGTTGCTGAAACCACACTGTTCGACACAGAAGTGAATATAAAACAAGGTACAGACTCACTCTGTGGCAGCTCCAGTCATGGACTGCACATTATACTTCTGCCTGAAAAAATCTAAGAATCAAATCCAAATATTTTACAGTGTGAAAATCCTTTAGCTAAGATTAATGATCCCGATACAGTCATAATGTATGGGTTGCACTTCCCTCTGTGAATCCCACACTGCTTAATGAAGGCTCAAGGAGTGAGCCTTCCAGCTAGGGCTGGTCGAAGTCTGCAATTCCTTGTGCACAGAAAATTTTTAAGTTAACCAGCTTGGGGATATAATTGGCAAAATTGAAATATTAAGATTGTTTCTTTTATAAAATAAAAACTCCCTAAATATTTCATTCCAGCATTGCTTCCCTCTCCCTTTATATTTTAAAGTATGTCAGTGTCCGTAGTAATATTTTAAAATTAGAAATCAAGTATAGAGCTTGTCAAAATTCCTCAAAGTTATTTTTTAAAATATTCGAAGTCATCACTTTTTAGACCATTTTGGTATCAGAGAAATGGCATTTTCTAAAGAAGAAAACCACTCTATGAGGATTTTTTTTTTTAACAAATTCTTTCTCCAGCATTGAAGAAAAGAATAACCCTGGGCTATAAAAGCAGGCCCAGAGAAAAAACACATCTCCCAGTGCAGGTTCCTATGCACAAACCAGCAGTCACCACATAGACCTTTCATGCAACCAGCTGCATTGCCCACTGGTATTTCTTTCAGGATCGATAACTATTTACGCCCTAACTAGACCAAGAAGCACCCCTCTGAAAATTAGAAACTCATCAAGTTTTATTTCACATACTAGAAAGAGCACAGCAGTAAATATCTTGCACACAGACATCAAAAGCAGAATAGTGATGCTGTGCTTTGTTTACATGGAGATCATCTGCTGTGCCTTGCTGAGCAGCAGCTTTAAACAATGATTTCAAAATTGAATTTGAAATTATCAAATTACCAAAATCAGTTTTCATGGGTACACATGAACCATAGATACATACCAGAAACACATCAAATAGGGAGAATTCAGATCATGCAACATAATTTGTTTTCTTGTCTGCTTATTACAAACCTGGCTCAACCCAACAGGCCAAGTCACCATGCAGCTGCTCAAACCCCCACTGTCCCCTTTCTTTGAGCAGGCGACTTCTCTGCCTCTTTGGGCAGCAATGGCAACTTAAATCCTTCATAAAACTACGTCTGTAAATTATAATGAAAGAGAAGATGATGTTGAGGTAGGGGGAAATGGGGAAGAGACATGGGCCACAGGCTTCAGCGGCTGCTCCATGCACAGAGCAGGATTAGAGACTGCTAGAAGTGCCAGAAATTCCCATTGTGCTTCAGGCAAGCCAGCCCCCCCAGTGCCTTGGATATGCTTGTGCCACTGTCCCTCTTTTCCCTGGCAGGCTCATGTTGGGCACCACTCATGCATAATTGTTCACAGAAAAAAGAAAAATCACACTTCTACTGAACTGAAACCATTCCAAAGCACTGTAACATTACTCCTATTGATTTATCTATTTAAAGTAATGTCAGGATTTTGTAATGAATATTTGATTTGTATTTTTAAACCCTTACAAGAATTGCACAGACCATAAAAAGGTGTTACAGTAAAGCACAATAGGAAGAAGAGCATTATCCTAAACCACAGGGGATGTTGGTTGGCACTTTCTACATCTTAAAGTTCTCAGAGTTGGCAAGATACCATTACGTCATTGCCAGGACCTGACTTCTCAGCACACAAGGATTTAAAAATGAAATTAAATAAAAAGACTAAAAGTGGTAGAACGAAACAAAAATCTAAAATTACAGACATTCATAGAATAAAGAAAAGTATGATATGTATTCATTAGTCAAAACAAATTCAGCACAGCATACATTGAGGATTTACACATTTTAGTAGGACTTACTAGAGTGAAAGGCTTACATTTAATGTTCTCTTATAAATGAAAAGCACTGTCTTGTTTCTTCAAAGAAAAACAGATCTTGGGGTATTTTAAAAGGTATGCATATTTAGTATTCTCAAAACAACTCACAACAAGAACAACCATTCTTTTAGAATCAAGGAGAAGATCTATGAAGAAATCTCATCAATGAATTTATGCAAGGCCTTATCCGCAAACAGAATTAAAATGCATTTGTTCTTCAGAGTACAAAATAACTTAAAAATTATGTCAGGAGAATAATGCAGCCCTGAAAGCTTGTTAGCAACCTGTCCACACTAATGACCTAGAGTCAAATTCAAGCTGCCAGCACAGCTGCCCAAAGAGTTGACAGATGAGCCCAGGTGCCTTTGATGGGGAAGCATCTCCCATAGTTTGACATCTGACACCTTGGACCATCATCCCAGAATGATACATTTGATAGAGCAGAAGGTGCTCAACCTTTTAGCTATGTTATTAAAAGCACATGTGTAAATATGCCAGCTTTTACTTATAGAACAGGAATAACTTTTCAATTAACTTTAGCTAGAGCTGGTAGCGCTACCTAGACTTTAAGTAGCTTGAGCCATCTCAACATGTAACCCAACATTATATAGTTAGTAACCTCAGTAGGCTGAAGTTTTCCACCCTGGGTATCTGCTGCAGTCTTTGCTTCCTAAGAAGTTTCAGGTATGAGGTTTGGAAAACTTCTGAAGTGAATTTAGGGAAAAATTACATTCTTTATCTGTGCTAAAAATTCTCACCGCTGTTGTGTTGAGATGTTCTAGTCCAGCATACCTACGACCTCTAGCAGGGACTTGAATTTTGGCTACAAATTATATCCTGGGTTTTGGGCAGTTTTTTTGTCACTCAGAAATTCTCCCAAATGTGGCCAGATTATAAGTCTCTGATTCCTCAGTTTTTACCTTCACAACATTCAGAATACATGAGAATAAAGAAGGTTCACACTTACTGCATTTTCTAAATCAATACTACAATTTGAGCACTAGTTTATGAAAATCTAATATAGAAACAAAACACTATTAAAAATTGAGTTACCACCAGGGTTAGAGCAGGACTACAGGAATTTAAGACCAACTAATTGAGCCTCAAGTAGATCACTCTGCAAGTACCTCTGAGATATGCAACAGATCCTGCCTCCTGAATAATGAACAAGGGTTGGCAGAAATACTGGAAACTCTTGCCAAGTTTATAAAGACTCGTGTCTCACTGAGGTTACAAAGCACACAGCTCCCAAATGACAAGTTGCATACCCTTGGGTGTGGTAAAGTTTCCCATGAAAGAGAAAAGTAGCTGTGGTAGTTTAAATCAATTCTCTAGTTCAGGGTCAAACCCTCTCCACCCCTCCAACCCCTCACCCCTCAATATTCATGGCACGTGCAATGTCAGTGGGAACTTACGCACTTATCCTAGAGTGGAACTGACTTTTAAACTATGCAAAAACACCACCTTACTGTGTATTATTATAAAGCCTGAGTCTGATATTATATCTACAGTATAAATCAGAATAAACTCCTCTGAAGTCAGTGGAATTAAAATTCTAAATGCCAAGAATGGAATTAGGTCCTCCACTCTAGGGTGTCTACCACGTGAGCAGAAATGAAGGTCTGATAGAACTGTATGTCTTTAAAAAAAAGTCAGCTTTAAAAATTATACTGCCAAGAAAAGCACGTTAACAAAGTAATGAAAGACTTCTCTATAAAAATCTATTCAGCAGAGAAAGGAAGGAAGGAAAAGACAGATACATTTATAGTGCTATATTTCTTCACAGCCAGAAAAATGCAAAATGAAGCAAGAGAAATTCTTTGTAGTTCATATGAAAGACAGAATCTGCCAGCAAAGATGTTCCCTGGTAGGAGAGCAGTGGAAGTGTCTTTTGACAATTCTGATCAAGAAGTGCTCTAGTTAGTATTCAAGATGGCCATGATGATAGATTAGCTGAGTAATTTTTGTTCTTTGTCAGGGCTTGGGTAGTCTCTGCCTACAATACATCTGCACTCCTAATTAACTCCTAAAGGACAGACTGAACAGTACAAAACATTTCGACACATCCTTTATGCTCAGATAATAAGTTCATGTGAATTATGGCATATGTTACAAAAGCAAACGCTACGCTGCTTTTCATTATCACTGTAGCATTCTGAGAAGATATAAGGACAGCGTTGTTAAACAGGATCCAAGTTAAAGTAAGCTATGGGATCTGAGATGATAAAGGTCTGAGGACTGAACTTTTTGTTGTGCGTCTTACGGTAGTTTTGCAGAACAAGTGGCAAAATTTAGATTTAGTCTACTTGTAGATAATTGACAGAGAAAGAGATTGAAGGAGTAACAGGGTGAGCAACACAAAGACATCAAATCATTCTGGAAGTCCTTTCCCTACTTTCCTTAGGATTAAGGCTTCCTGTCTTGTCCAGTTTGATGAACAACAGAGTGCAGAGAATCGTCTGTATAAAAAAAATTATCTTCCATTATTTTACACCTGCTCTAAATTTACATATCCATTTAGTCACCTCATGCTCCAGGAAAGTTCTTTTGATTTGGTGGACAGTCATCATCTTAAGATCACCTCTGTTTTTATTTAGCATTTTCCCAGCCATTTCAGAAGCAGAACTCAGGCTTTTAAGCTTTTCCTCCTCCCATGGCACACAGTTTGGCTTCTGGTCTTTTCCCCAAAATTTTAGGTTTGTTCTAGTCTTGGAAGGTGGCTTTGTAGACCAATATATGGTAAGAGCTGGAGTAGGTATTATGTGCACTCTTTAGAGCTAAGGCCCTTTTGCACAGTTCCTGTGGACAATTGGGTTAGATTATTTAAATCCTATACTCCTCTATTCTAGATTTCTGCCATTTTAGATCTCAGCATTTTACCTTGTTTCTTTCCCTACAGCCTTATGGGTTTGCCTCAGAGAAAGACTCTTTCCAAGGAATTCTAAATTATGTTCTCTGTTTTAAATAATTTACCAGATTTGCTGCCGCTGAATATCATTTCACTTCAATGTATACGTCTTAAGTGTCCTTATATTATAGTATGCTCATTGCTTTATTGTTTATATAGGAAAGCCCAAAATAGTGATCAACATATCTGATCTAACTGCCCAGATGCTTGGTAGAGAAATCTGAAAAATAGGAGATGAAGCAAGAAAAAACCCTGAAGGTAGTTCTGAAACTGCTATATTATGATACTGTATCTGCTGTGTATTTTTGCAATAAGAACTGTTGAACATCTCCCAGTGTACAGTTATTGATAAAGTAAACTATTGGACTGGAAAATTGTTATTGAAAACATATAATCAACCTTTTGAACTCTATAAACACAGAGAGATGTGATATGCAATTCTACTTCCTCGGGTCATGTATAACTAGTCAGTTTAGACATCAGCCTCAGAAAATGGAGGTGAACAAATTACAGACAACCTCTCTTAGAGGTGTGTTTAGAATTTCGTCATCCCATACATGTGGCATAAACTCTTCCTGGACTCTAAGTCTTTGGAAAGTATACAGACCATGCAATGACATGGTTGCTGCAGATCCTGATAATTCTTTATTACCCCAGAAGTATTAAAGAGATATATATAGAGAGACATTTAAGATATATTCATATACATTTTAAAAAAAAAAGAATTTGGCTTTTGATTCATCTGACTTGACACAATTTGATCTGTATTGCTTCTGTTTACTGATAACTTATGATGCTGCATTGCATAAGAACAATTAAAGCACCTCCTAGGTTGAGTTGCTGCTTTGTGTTCCCCTTTCTACACACACTCTGCTGGGGAATTCTTTTGCATCCAAGGTTAAATCATAAGAGGCAATTCATTATTTGGCATAGATAGGAGAAAGAACTATTAACAAACATAATTTACTGATCTGTAAGATATTGTCCTACAGTAATGGATCTAAACCCTTGCCATTAAAAGGCATCCATCTCCAATATACTTCTATTGGTAAAATCTACGAAGTCATGACTGATTGTAATTTGATGTTTGAATACATTTTTTGCAATGATTAAATCTACCTTTATCATTTTAGTAGATCATCAGGTTAAAATTCTTCTTTTCATGCCAGAGTTCTAAAATTGACTTGAGACATCATTCCTACTTGAGCCTCTGAACTGCCTTCTTCAACAATTAAAAATGATTGAAAGTATTGATCAAGAGTTATAGGCTTTGGGTTTTAATTTTTATTGGAGTCTCCTGATCTGACCCTAGCAGAGGAACCGGCTTTCCGAGGTGAGCACAGTTACCCACTCTAACACTTTTTCCCTTTTCAAGCACTAATTGCTTCAGAAGGCAATGACTGAGCCTGCATTTTCAAAATATTGAGTTAGCTTCTCAGACATCTTAAAGTTTTTGGAAAAATGTTATGCACCCACAGGCAAAGAAACAAAGAAAAACCAGACTATATCACAGGAGTTTCATCTGACCCTCAAATCTGTAACAAACTATATTGTGCTTCAGATCCTTAAAGATCTTGCTACTAATTTAGGAATACTTAGATCACCAGGTCAATAGCTCTTGGCAGCATTTTACTACTGTCTTAAAGCAGCTTCTCTTTAAATAGCAGTTCATACAGTATGGATTTCTGGTTCCAAGCTTTATCCCTAGTCAGACCCAAACTGAAAAGAGAGAAATCTCTTTTAACATACCATCCAGTTCACCTTAATTATAAAGTGATCTTCTTGGAAGTACTGCACTTGGTGGAAAATTTGTGATGGGAACTAACTTTTGATGAAGATCCTTGGTAAAAGTCTCTTCCATTTGTGCTAAGGCTGTTTTACTGCTCTCAAAACCTTGCGTTATCTCAACCAACAACAACTTGCTGAGTTGAAAAGGGTTTTTTATGTAAAGATGTTCAGTGTGACAGGTTTCTGGAGCAGTAGAGGTAGAATGAAAAGATCCTATAAAGATAGTATTTTAAGATAGCGGTCATTCAGTAACTCAGCATTAAAGGGTGTTCCCATCCTAGTGCATGGGTTAAAAAACTTGTTCACTGTCTTCTGATCCAAACTCTCCACCAAGTATTTAGCCTCCTGATTTTTGGCCAGATGTCTGCTGCTTGTTAAGCTCATCAACATCTCTGCTAAACAGTTAAGACGTTATTGCCTATTCACAGTACTAGACAACTGTAACAACGGTGAGGCTTGTAGGCGTGAATTTGCAATAGAGCTTTACAGTGAAATCAGATTGGGTTATCTCTTTACAAAAAAAAATCTGTATCTGTTACGCATGAGCGACATACTAAGACCAGGAAAGTTCCCTTCACTGAATCAAGTTGATATTGAGGTGAATGGACAAATGAGACTAGGTAATGAAATGCATCACCCTCTCATATTATCAGCTGAGCTTCATAATCCTATTGCATCATTGGTCATGATTACTTTTTTATTCCTATTCTTTCAGCAGTAATTAATCTTGTAAGTTTGGCCAAAAAGCTAAGTTTAAATATACGTTTTATAGATGAATAGTTACATGAATTTACATTCCTTCAAAGCAGACAAATATACTTCATATCCTATCTCCCCTGCCATGGATTGTGTTAGCAGCTATAGTGACTAGCCATATAGGACACTAAGTCTATAGCTACATCATAGTGACCGCAGATTGCTATTAATGATTTGTAGAATGATGCATGAATGAAGTATGCTATGTTTCACCAGCAATCAGCAATTAAAAGTCAGCACACATAAGACCACCTATATCATCCTAAATTACGTGTTCTCTTTAGTACATCTATAACATCAAGCAATGACATTTTAAAGAGAAACAGTTTTAAAATGTTCTAGTCCAATTCTTATTAAAGATAATGCTCAAACTGGTTTCAAAGGCTGCTTGACTTGGATCATAAGTGTTTTCTAACAAAATACAGTCCATAATATCACTAGCCATTAAGGCTTTGATGTTTGATGTTGTTGGGCTCACATAAGAATAAAGGAGGGTACCCCAGAGGGGCCTACATTATCTGGAAAAAAGACCACAGAACAAACAGCCAAACAATTTGCTGGTCATTGCCTCAGAACAGTAGATCCCACAAAACAGTAGATGGTGAAACCAGTAGATTCCTACAACCCACTGGCAAAGATTATTTGAAGTAACATAAAATTGTGCTTACTAAAGTGGCAGGAAAAAGAAAGGAAGAAGGCAAAAAGGATGTTAAACCCAAATCCACTACACACAGGTAAACGTGCTACCTGTTGATAAGCAAGACTAATATTTGAAGCTACCTTCTCCATAAAAAAGCTCATAAAATACATGGTAAGAACAAACTGCTTCTTCTCTAGAGCAAACGTAGTTTTGCTTAGAAGAGGTCTTTTTCCTATCTTGTAGTTTAGTTATATTTCTGCTTCTCAATAGTTAGAATTAATTTTTATAAAATGCCTATGTAAAAGTGGTATAGCAAGAACACACTTTTCTGTGAATATTGCAATTTAGCTGATCCCTTTGGACAGAACGCCTGTGAAGAATGTACAAATTCAGTGACCTGAAGCATCATAACCAGCACAGGAGAAAGGCAGGTGGGGTGCACAAGCATGCTGTGAGGCAGCCATCCCTAAGCCCAGAAAGACCTCCCAACACTGCAGTGGCAGCAAGCACACTCACACCACTGGCAGAGTCTCACACCTGACTCCAGAGGCCCTTATCTCCCCAGGAGCTGGCTCCCAGCACTAGCACCGAGCCAGCCCAGCCCCACTCTGCTGCTGACATGCCTACTGGCATGTTGCCATGCGGCTGCTGAGGAAGAGGATGCTCAAACTTTTTAATATTTAATATTAATATTACTATTAATTAATATTTAATATTAATATTAATAAAACTTTTTAATATTAATATCCTGATTTTTAGCAATGACAAATGGTCTGTGGAGTTAATAGAGCACTTCTAAAATCTGTCATAGCTATTTGCTATGATAATATTCTTCAGACTTTTCAAACAAGTAAAGCAATGGAAGCCACACTGGAGGATGACAATAGGTGTAAACACTTGTGCAGCATCTGCAAAAGAGTAGACTGGATTTGCAAGGTGGACCCTTTGCCAACATGACCCCTGCTTTGCCATGGCAGAAATTTGTCGCTCTTCAGATACCAGCAAAAAACAGTTTTGTGATTTGCAGCTTGAAAAGCCCAGGAACACTGCTACTCACCACAAATCCACTGTAACAGGAAAAAAAAACAACACCTACTTTCTTTTCTATTTTCAACATCTTTTTTTTATAGCATATGGCTTACACAGTAAGAAATCTGAGTACATGCCATTCACTGTGGATCGGCACTGGTAAGTTATTTCAATATTATAAGGGTTGTTTTAATATATGATTGAATTGATGTAATGTATGGTTTAGAAGGAAATTATTTTAAATGGAAGGCAAGAAGCCAACTGAAGTCATAGCTACACTTAATGCACATGCATAAACATGAAACAATTTAGTTTAAAACAAACTTCTCAGTAAGGGTGATCTTAATCATGTTTTCCTGTAGCATAGAGATTAGCTTTTTTCTGTAGTCTCTGAAAAGCAGTATGTAAGAATGACCCAATATGGATTTAAATTAACTGGAGCTGAATTCCATTGATGATAATCTGTGGTTTTAATTATTCTTGTCTCTTCTCAAATGAACTCTCTAAGTTTTTCACCCTGTTGCAATACTTTTCTTAAAAATCATAATTATCATTTAATAAACCTAGTGGTATAGAAGCAGCGCATAAAGCTGCCTTGCAAAAATGCTGTAGTTCGAAATACACCCTTGGGTTTTCATTAATGGCATTTACAACCTGAAACTTTGCATCTGATGGAGGATAAGAAAATATATGCTCTCCTTTTTTTTTTAATAATCTTCAAATGATATGTTCCAGAACTCTGCCGTTGCCACAGTTGTAGTAGATAACAGCTCCTTTAGCAGCCTGAAGCCTCAATATTCTGGACTGCTGGCAGGAAAACTCAGCTACTTCCACAAATAAAAGTATAGCCAACAAGCACCATGGCAAGACATTATTAGAATACCTCTTTTAAAGAAAAGTACCTGAGCAGGGCACACATGCACACCAAAACTGAAAACATGCTTAAGGACTATGGAAGCAGACCTCAGCTAAATTTATCCAATCTACAACTGCTATCAGTAGCAACAACAGTGAAGTATGTCACTTTGCTGTGGACTTGAGCAGTA
The DNA here is from genome assembly GCF_963921805.1 of Phalacrocorax carbo. Taxonomy (NCBI): domain Eukaryota; kingdom Metazoa; phylum Chordata; class Aves; order Suliformes; family Phalacrocoracidae; genus Phalacrocorax; species Phalacrocorax carbo. The sequence goes on along the minus strand of NC_087520.1, from coordinate 31,924,109 downwards.
CCTGAAAAGCTGCCTGCCAGCTGGTTTCCCTGGCCTGTCCAAAGCAGGTGTTTACAGGGACCTGTGGAAAGGAGATGAGAGGCCAGCAAGGCTATGCTGGACTATGCTGCAACCACAGATCCCCCTGCCATGCAAAGGTTTTCCTTGGTTTGAGATAAACAGTTTTTTAAAGCGCCCCTGAAACCGCTAGACCTTTAAAGGTATTGTTAAACCTAAGGAGTTTAATGTTAAAACTAATGTTAAAACTAAGCATTTTGGTCATTCCTGCTTTTACCCCATGTTGGCTTGCTTTGCTCCTGACTTCGCTAGAAAATTGGCTTACACTGAAACACAGCTGTGAAACATCAGACTGACACCACACTGACTACTGTGGGCATACGAAAGGGTTGATCATATTTCAAATCCTGTCTGATGTGTGAATCCTCTCACTTCAGAGGTGAAGATGACCATCTGATACAATAACAACCATGCACCAGTTACACAGAAAATCATTCATAAAGAATTATTTGTAAATAAAAAGCAGCCCCTCACCATAAGAGTTGCCCATCCCATAAATGAGCACTGTCAAAACCCATAACCAACAAGTCTTCACCCACATCTTTTTTGCTCAAGACAAGTATGTTGCTGTTCCTAAACAACTATGTTACATATTTTGTATATATTATTAAAATTTCAAGGGCAGATTTTAATCTCATTTACCCTGGCTTAAATCCAGTTTAAATACACTGTGGCAATTCAAAAGGACCAAAATTAGCCTGCAGATTTTACTCTTAAATTTTTGGAAGAAAAATGAATGCCACTGGTTTCTGTGAGAGTTTCCACACTTATGTTTTCTTTGGAAGTAAAAATATTACTATTGTCTGACTATTTTGCAGGCAAAACTAAGAACCAGTCATGAAAAATTCACTATCTATAGAGCACTTTTTAAAAAAATTAATCATTACCTTTTAGCAGATATTGCACGTTTTTACATACGCATATTATCTTTAAATTTTAAACCTCATTGGCATTTTAAAAAAATGACACTGTAATTTGCTTTTCCCAGATGAATTACTTTTAATTAATCCTAACAGCTTCCCAGCATTTTACATTTCTATTATCACTACTTAAAGTTAAGAGACTTCTAACTGATTCAAATTACTTATTCAAATTTGAGATCATAAAAGTCTAATTAACATACCATAGACATTTTATTTAATTTGGTCCCTGAAATGTCACTAAAGTAATTTGGTTTTAATATATTAATTAGGACAAATTCACAAATTATTAAACTATAATAAATTCCTCTATCTGAATATTCCTCTTCAAATAGCACCCCAAAGTAACTTATAGCCCAATACAGTGTTATGCATTCACAAGTCTTGCTCCATCAGGTTCTTCAACGTTTATTTATGGTGATGCACTTTTGTTTGCTATCTCTCAAGAACTAAGAAATTAGCAACAGCCTTTGGGATTTTCTGTCTAGGGGAGATAAGGCCTCTAACCCAGGTGTTTGGGGTTTTTTTTTGTTGGCTTTTTTTTTTAAAAAAAAAACCCAACACCATTTTATTTATGGTGACAAGATTAAAGGGATAAGTAATATTTCTTTTTGCAAAATTGTCTTAAATACACATTTAATTTTAGTATTTTGTTTTCTTACTTTATAAGTTCACCTACTGTAGGAAGAACCATGCATTATTCCCTACATTCTCAGAGCTTTCCTGATGCCCTAATGGAACACCTGAAAGATCTCCAGTGCAGGAGAACTCAAGTGGCTCTCCCTCCGCCCCCCCCACCGCTGCTACCCAGCTGCCTTGGTAGTATATATAGTTAAAAGATGTTACTTGGAATATTAGAAATGTATGCCTGTTTACTCTTTAAATTTCCTTTTTTTCATTCTTTATTACTGGAAATTTGCAGTCTTTCAGAAGCTGTCCAAGTGATCAGGCTCTGACATTAGTCTAACACCCTTTTGCATTTTCCCAGGCCTATCAAACACAATTTCACCAGTTCACTAACTCTTGAATCTAATCCTTCATAATGGGAAACAGTGCTCTGGATGGCTGTTACCTAAACCTGTGGTGCAAGTCACTGCAGAACAGCATTTCTTGTTGGTACACCTATCCAGCCACATATGTATTTGTTCAAATTACCAACAACAAAATCCAGTCCTTGAAAACCAGGAACCTTTAAAAACCAGATCCTGGCTACAGCCTGGTTCTATTGATAAAATGCCATCAGTGACTGGTTTCATAAAGAATGCTTGTCATTACAGAAGTATACAGCTCTAACTTAGCATCCTGCTTCTATCTGATTCAATTTCAATTTTTGAGACTAAGCTCAGTTTTCATACACAACTGAAGTCCATTTTTATTTTGCCCCTGAAATCTGACAGTTCTCCCTAAGATTGGAATGATGTATTTTGTTTAGCGGTTGGCTTAGCTGAGCGATGGTCTCATCTGCAGGGGTCATCTGCTCCTAGAACGGTGTTTTCCTCGTTAAGTCATTCATCTTCAGAACTTAAGAATGCTTCTGTTCATCTGCTTGTAAAATGAAACCAATAATTTTTCACATTGCTTAGTAGTACTTACACACCATGCAACACAGATTAACTCTTTTTATTGAATGAAATCTTCTGTTCTTACAGAATTAAAAGATTTGGGCTTTTTTTTTAGTTGAAGCATCTATGCATGTTAATCACTCTAAACAGTAATGGGAACATGGCAGAGGCGTGCCACCTCAGCTGTGAATGAGTTTGCCTGGAGATGGAACTGGCTGGGATTCTTCATTCATAGCAAATCTAGGCAGTTTGAAATCTAGCTTCAGTCCAGCTTAGAACTAAATCAAATTGGTTTTGAAGCTTATTTCTTAAAGGAAATTCTATATGTTTTATGCTATTAGGAGGCCAAAAGTTGGAGTTTTCAAAGCACAATGTTTCTTAGATTCCTCAGCTGCTGAAAGATGTTGATATGACTGACACAACACTAGCTCTGAGCCAAGGAGTGTGTTCAATTCAGACATTTTCAGTACCAAATCCTGTGGCTCCAGTTACCTAGTAATAAACAGAGATAGGGTAAGTGTCTGTGAAAGCGAAGATTTCCTACATTTATACAGGACTTCTGGAACTTCAGCTTCACAGGCCCTCAGGACACAGCATTACATGAAGTTCACTATGAACCAGTGTCTAGTTTGTAAAGTGAAGTTACTAAAGAAAAAATTGTTGGTCCCAAACCCCCTCAAAATACTGTTCAGGTGCAGACTGATCGTCACATTGACTTTACTATCAGGTGTTGTGCGTACACAGACATTTGCCTTTGAAATGCAGGACAAGAGTAAGCTGGACAAGTATTTGGGTAGGATTATTTGGCTGTATCACAATTTACATGCTATTGGCTGGACCTGGGCTTGCAGGGTTTCTGATGTATTTTGTTTAAAACCAAAAATTTTTGTACAGGTGTAACTGCAGTTCACAAAAGAAACAAACTGGTCTCTTTCCTTCAGTATTTCCTGGGCTACTGCTCTTTTCCTTACACTATTTACAGTCTATAAAGTGAGTAAACATGCTTTTAATGAACATAATCCTGGAGAAAAACATTTTCCTTCAATTAAAAAGAGTATCAATTAACCCAGAAGAGGACTTTCAATGGCAAAAATCTTCTATTAACACTGCGTTGCCATCAATTCAATAATTCTGTAACAGCCCTTTCCAGAGTTTCTGCTCGTAATGTGAAATTTCTTCAACAGCTACATTAACTTACATACAAATAATCCATTGATTCCTAAGAAGTACCTCATTTATAGTATCAAAGAAAGTATACACAACTTCAGCAACCTTGTATACCTTTAAACCACATCTTAAAAAGCATTCCCTGAACTAAGTTCTCACGAAATATCTTGAGTTTATGGCAGAATAAGAAATACAAGCAAACCATAGCTAATTTTCACATTTCTGCTATCACTGGATACCTTGGTGAAGCAAGGTATATATGCTCTGTAACTGAGGTGAGGGAAAGTTTGGAATATAAAGCCTACAACGCTACAAGTCCAGAAAAATCAATAAAGAAACTGCAACATAGAATGATACATACGTCAGCTGATGTTTTTGAATTACAAAGGTAGAAAGTAATTTTTTATAAACACAGGTCAAGTGGAAAAATATAATTCTTTGTCCACTTCAGGATTATATTCAAGCCTTCTTGAGTCTCAACCTTTTTTTTGGGCTGTTTTCTGAAAAATCTTTCTCTTGGGACCAACTCTCAGTCCCAAGGTAACCCATCTGGATTTCAGCAAAGCTTCTCCTTTGTAGACAGCATTGGGGACAACTTTTACAAGACTGAATCATTCAAAAGTTTTGAGAAGGCGGGGGGGAGGAATCACTCAAGCATAGATATCACCACAGTGGAAACTGAACACAGTGCTTGAATTTCTCTCGTTCGCATTTTAAAAATCGTTTTTTGTATCTTTCATTATCTATACAGTTTATATTACAATGTAGGTGAAACATAAGGTCAAAAATAAATCCATCAGGAAACTGTTCAAAAGAAACACTATCAAATATAAAGCCACCGGGTTCAAATCCATCTTTGGTTAGTTCTTGGTTATGGCTCTTTGATGGTCTCAATCTGGAATGATTTCAACTGACACAAAATTCTCTTAAGCCCCGTTGTAGACTCTGACTGCTCACTAGCAGAGTCACTAAAATAGTTCAGAAACATGGAGAGTCCATGATCCTGATGAATAAACCATTTTCTCACCAATGAAAAGTAACTCTTTTGCAGGACAGTAACTGAGCACGCTGAGAAAATAAACATTTGGCATTACAACATACATTGTATCATTTCCACTGTAGATATCAACCTTTATTCATCAGTATTATCAATTTTCCATTTTACTGTATATTCTATATATAAAAATATACTGCATGTTCTTACATATATAATATACTGTATATTCTTACTAGAACAATGCTTTTTGGATGTCAGCCAAGCAACAATAAGCCTTTTCAACGTTGAATTTCAGTAGGTAGGTAATAGCAGTTAATCTGCAGTAGCAAAGCTGACACTGATTACAGAATGAAACATATCTGACAGTCATTTTATTTCTTATTACAACTTATGTTGAAAATTAAATTTTCCCCTAGAAACTAAATTACTTTAAGATCTTTCTCCTTGGACTACTTTTGGACCTGGTACTGTTATGAAATATTATGCAATTCACATTTAAACACATTTATTGGAAGCCACACTTGCCTGCTTCTGAAAGACTGGAAGAGGCTGGGAGAAAGAAGCCTGTTTGCTCCTATTTCTGCCCCTGAGCCCAAGCGCTGCTGTTATGTTTTCTGGGCTGCTGGTTGGGAAATGAGAATCCCTGCTTTATTCAAAGATATATACTCGCAGGCAATACTTGAATTTGAATCTGGGTAAACAAAAATTCAGAGATCCTAAACTTAAGTGACTTAGTTATGTTCATATCTTCGCATATTTACTAAATGTATGATATTCTGCACCAAAATAGCACAAGGTCAAAATGCTCAAGACATTAATTCCTTTCATTTGTAATACATTTACTGAGTGACGGAGATTTCAACTGTTGCTTCCATATCTTATATGGCTGCACAGAGGGGATCTGCAGGAGAGAAAGTTAACATAGCTATAGTAGTTTAAAATAAAAAAGGATTAGTCTTCCCCTAGATGCATGAAAGCTGCACCTGGAACTTTAATATTTATCAAAATATTTTCCAGGTACCACACAGCCCATCTGAAGTTCTCTAAGGGAAAATTTACCTTTGCTTAGAACACCTAAGAAATTTCACAGTGCTAGATGTTACCAGAAGGTGTGTTTTGTTTTTCTCATTTCACAGAGCAATCCAGTATGTGTTGTTTATCAATCCAATTATGCCAAAAGCAACCTACAGTAAATCTGCCAAACAAGCTTTGAACAGTAAATAAGCTAAAAATCAGCAATTCTGAACATTAGGGTTTTTAAAAGCCAAAACCTCAAAAGCTGAAATTATATCAACCTCTTATAACTCAAATTGCCCCAAGGTCTGAATCTCTTTCTGTTTGAAAGGGTCTGGACAGGATAATAGGTTAATTCAGTATTTTGACTGAATATAAAGGTTTTTTTATATATATAATTTCTAAAATATCCCATCTCATTTTATTAGTTTGCTGTTCCAATACTTAAATGTGTATCTCATGAATTTTGCTTTTTATTTACTATAACAGCATATAGCCAAATTGATTTACAGTGAACCACTTCCTATCCTACTTCCCAAAACTTGGCAAAACCCAGGACAGGGTAAAACTCTCCTCCTTCTTGCTTTCAAGCTAGACTAATGAAGTCATGCCTGATTTATACCAATGGGCAGCTCTAAGCATGCAGAAAAGTTGCATCAGTTTACCTAAAGACACTGTCAAATTAAGAAAAGCAGCTTCTGTAAACTTACACATGCTTTTAGTCAAGCCAGGTTTACATGAGCCTAATCCACTGAAACTAGCAATTTATGTGTTATTTCTCCTATAAACGATACAGCACCATGTAACAAATTTGTAGCTACTGCCATAAACAAACATAATGTTGTCAATTAGATACTGCACTTGAGCTAATTAAGAGAGCGTTATTCAACTGGGTGAAGTGGTGAAGTGCTGCAGTGCTTCCAGGCTTTGAGCTATCATATCTACTTGGTACTGCACCGGTTTTCCACGGTTGCTGTGCACTGTGCAAAAAAAGGCTGACACCAGGGCTGATCTGAGGTAGTTTTGCTCTTCCCTGATCTCTGGCTATTTTCACCCCCGACCTCTAGGCATACCGTGTTGTATCATCATTTGGTCTGACTATCATTTGGGAGGTTGTAAGCTGCATCAGGTAATGGGTTGTGGCTAAAAATAACCTTATAGCAGGAAAGGGGGTCTTTTGTATTGGACAGTCGCAGAGGGAAGCAGAGTGGTTCAACTAGGACAGATGGAAAGAGAAATGACTAAGCTTTTTAGAAGCACAGTGCATTTCTCAAAAAATCAGACGCAGTGCAGCTCTTACTGCACAAGAGGCCTCTGAACAAGCTATAGAATCCATCTCTCTGCCTCAGGAGCTGAACAGAGATTCTGTCCCTTCAAGTTATTAAACAAAAAGGCAGGGGGTAAAGAAAAAGTCGTTAATAGCTTACGTACAAAACACACTTTTATCCTGATCAGTTTGATTTCATATCACTGCTTTCAATTTATACAAGGTGATTTTTTCCATTCTCATCATGTGTCCTCTTCAGTCACAGATTTAATTAAGATTAGGAAAATGAAAAGGTACCAAGAATTAGTCAGATTTTTGAGACATCATCTGTGACAATTTTTCATTCAGGACGAGCCAGAAAAGGTTATGCATATAATACATTTTGAGGGGAGGGAATACATACCATACAGTAACTTCTAATTTATGGAATACAGTGCAATTTTATGCTAGACAAGTGTCAAATGTTATTAATTTTTGTGGAATTTCATGGGTCCCTTTTCTGGGCTCAGTTTGTGGAAGATATAGGTCTGCAGAACCCTTTGGGTTAGCTGGCTAAAACATACTAATACATAGAATATGTTTCACTTTTTGTTGATGGTGACTCCTCACCACAGGTTAAGATCTCCATTTACTTCAACATTCTCTATAGTTTTCTTAACCAAACATAAGCATGATGGTGGAAAAAAAAGTACAACAGGATAAAACTGATAAAAGTTTTTGCAAGCACAAGTGACACTGCACCTCTTGCACTGACTGAGGATACAGCTGGATGCAGCCTTGGCTAGGTGGAAGAAGGCTTGGCCAGAGGCAGTTCCTCACAATTTATTAATCACTGTTACATACACTCCGTGCAGCCAGCCTCAGGAACAAGGAGCACTGGTAAAGTATTATCCTCTGATAGTTAGCAGCACTTAACAGGCAGCGTTTATAGCTCACTTAAGTATTGCTCTAATCAATAAGACTTCATATAGTCACACTTTTGCTCAAAAGGGTTACTTTTTTTCCCCACTCACATCATGAAATCATTATTATTACCAGATTCAGTTTAGATTAGAAAGAACAAAAGACAGCACATGTTTGCAAGTGTGCTCAATTAGGGGTCCAATAGTTCTGCATTATCATTCCCTTTCATGTGGTTTTAAGTAAAGGGGACAAGACTGTGAAAGAATAGTTTTTCAGGAAAATTGCCCTTTTCAAACTTTTCCTTCAGACACCTGGTTTGTGGCACAGCTTTTCCCTCTCTTGCACAGGCTGAAAGTGCCAGTGCTGCTACAGCTGGTGCTCAGTGTGGGGAATGCTCAGACCAGAAAGCAATGAGTAGAGGCTGTGCCCAGCAGCAATGGGAATGGGGGAGCGAGGTTCAAGGCAGATGCCTGCAGACTCTCTCACACCAACACATCCACATCACAGGGCAGGATATACTAACATCACAGGAGAGCATGGTGATAAACTTGATAATAGCTTTGTTTCCCGTCTTTCAGCCTATGAGATACAGCTCCTTTTTGGTTTCTCCACACTGAAGGGGATGGCTTTTCCTGTGAAGCGCTGAGCACACTTGAGGCCATTCCCACAAAGCCTCCCAAGTATGGATGTAACATTCTTTGGGCAGTCTCTAAACTGGGAAGGTAAACATTGCTTATATTCCCCATTTCCTGTTCCCTTGTCCAATGTATTCACAATAGTGGCAGGGACAAGGCACTAAGACAGATCCTTTAACTCCTGCCATTTCTTATATTCTCCTGTGCTATAAAGGAGAGACAGAAATGTCATGTCTACCATAGGGAAATGAAAGCTACTTAACACAAGATCAAGCATACCAACGAAAGAGGAACAACTTCTCTTTTGGCAAGTTGATGTTGAAAGACAAAATGGAAGAAAAACATTCAGAAAAGAAACCCAGGGCAGTGAAGAAACCATAATGTGTTATGTTCTTGTGCAAACAGCCCCTCCATTGCTGCTGTACACATTTTCTCTGCTTTCAGCAACACTTTCCATCTCCCCATCAAATTTTATGCATGTGTGCACCACACATTGGCAACAGAGATTCTCAGTCATTCATGACCTCACCTGTATCAGAGCAACATTCCAGGGTATCCCCTGGGGTATCGTGTTCAGTGAAAACTTTTACATCTCCATTTGCAAGGACTTGTACTACTGGAAAGCACCAGTCCAATTCTGCTTGGGAGAACATGGCTACAAGCAGACCAGCTGAAAAGGTCACTTAACTTGTTAAAATCCAGTAAGGAAGATTTTGGGAGTAAACTAACTGAAACATTGAAGATCAAAAGCTAAAACTCAGGGATCTATAAAGTTTAACAAGAGTATAGAAATTAATTGTAGTGATCATCCTGTTGAAGGCCTATGATAATGACAACGGATCAATGTGCGTGAATGGGTACAAATACATATAAGAATGTGACAAAGCAGTAAAATACAAATGTGAAAATAAAAATATAAATCTCTACAGCTTTTCAAAATACATTCACAAAGATTTTTCTTGCAAAATCTGTACCAATTCCAAATTATTCATAAACACATTTTCATGCAACCGTGCATCTTATTGTTGTTTCCCTCCTCTGCTCCTCCTTCCACACCCCTAACAGAAACAACATAAAATGGAATTAAAATTCACAGCACGCATTTGAGATACTTGTGGGTTTGCAGCTCAGATTATGCAGTGAGTAACGAAAGTTATCCCAAAACTCTTGACAGCTGACTGAAAAAGTCTAACCTCCAACCAACACAGATCTGCTACCATGGGGTTTTAAGCATGATGATACCACATGTGCATTACTAGCAGGTTAGAGACATTTAAAGTCGTCTTAAAGTACCAAACAGAAATACCCTTAGGAAAAATAATTATTTAATCAGAGCAGGCTGCTTAGCTGTACATTTAAACCTGAAAAATCAAGGTCTCACAGTAGAATTTTATAAACAAAGGGGAACTGCACTCAAACTGCCATAGAAAGAAACGCTCATGTTCACCACGAACTGAACAAGTAGGCCCTTTGCACTGTGCAGCACTGCTGTGTTCTCCTGGGAAGGAGCTGTTCTCACAAGTAATGTAAAGTTTAGTATTTTCTTCTTAATCTAGAATGTTCTGTAATAACTTTCTAGACCTGAACTATAACAAGGCTTTGTAATCTACATACTCACACAAAAAGAAATTTTCTCCTACCCTTGTATGACAAAAAATATTCCTCACTGTGAGTAATAGTGATGTCAGCAATAATTTCCCAAGGAGAAATTTCAAATTGAAAAATTGTAAATCTTCTGCAGAGGAATAATTTGATATACAGGCCTTATACCGTATTTTTCCCTGTAACATTCCTGTGAGGCACAGCAGAGTCAGCTGCCCATTTCACAGATGGGAATGCAGGTCCAAAAATAAAAAAATAAAAAATTCAGACAGTCCTTGAGAGTGATAGATACTTCTGAGAATTTCATTAGTGTCCATCCATATTATAAGATGCCTAAATATGTTCTCTGTTCAGAAAAAAAGCATTTTATCTTGCGTTCCCCCAGGAAGTCTGGAGCTGAGCAAGGAGCCTGGGTCATTTATCTGAAGACGGTGCTTGAAAGCAACAGCCTCAGTCCTAACAAACAGCAAAAAGTAGGTTTATAATTTGAAGTATCAAACCTAATTCTGCAGCCTTAAGGATTGTAGCAAACCAATATGTACTGTGGCTAGAGCACAGAATTTAATTCATATCACATGTTGAACAGTAAATTAATGCAAGTATTTTTGTATCATGTTTAAAAACTGTCTCCAAAGAAATATTATAAATAAAAAATATATGTTTACTTTAATTTCAATTTAAATCTCATAAGTAGACTGTCTGGATACATACGTTAATGGGTAAAAGCTGCTTATTCTGGGATTCACTAGTAACAGTTCAACATGGAAGACAGCACTCTATACAAGAAAAATTCTCTATATTGGGGAAGATTATTTCTCTGTATTGTAGTGTTATGTAATGCTAAATCCCCCTCAGCAGTGTTAATAACTACACTGCTGTTAATACTGAAGAAAAATTTTACACCTTCACATATCAAAGTGTGCCAGTTTGTTAAGATATCAGGGGCTCAGTCCTCTCCAGAGGAGAGAGAAAATTAAACATTAAAATGTAGACATGAAATGGAAACATCTGACAAAATCTGGACAGAGAACAGCAATTTTTATGAACAGATAGATGAACAAAAGAAAAGGTATTAGCAGAGTCCATAGATATCTAAGACTATCTGCTGAGTAGCTTCCGGAGCCTATCATATTTCTACGAGCACTGGCAATATAATTAGAAAAAGTGTTTCACAAATATTTAGGCAAGCTAAGAATCAAGACTGATGTTCAAACCCTTTTGTATTTGCTTTTCATACACATTTGCCTGACAATTTTTTTGCAGTCCACAGTTCGATCTGGTGTAGTATTTCATACACATAGATAGATTACGAGAGTAAGTGACAGGACAGTTCAATAAAGACACTAATCAAGAGGAGACAGTCTCATCGGTGGGCAGATGCATTTTGTAACTTTTCTGAGGATGTAATTCATACCTAGTCTTGAATGGGAAAAATCATGAGCTTGTTAAAACTCCAATTATATAAGCAGAGACGCATCAGTGAGATTTGTCTGTTGTTCACCATTGTGGCCCATATTCTTTTCCAGGCTTTCATGCTGTTCAGTAATCTCTCAGAGCTAAGAAGTCTGACAGATCCCAGTTTGCAGCCTGACACCAACTTATCAGCACTGAACAAAACAAGCCATTATATGGCTCATGTTTTTGCTTACACCAGAGCCTCTGAAACTTATCACCTCCTTTATCTACCCTGAATGATAGTACCTTATAACCAGCCAGGCTTCTTCAACAGGGTACTGAAAATTTATTTTTGTAATGACAGAGCCATGTGATTGCAGATATATTATATTACATTCCCCCTTCCTCCAAAAATGGTTCTTCAATATTTGGAGAATTAACAGAGTCAACGACAATGCCACACAACAGAAAATTCCCAAGATAAACTATATTTCTATTTCTGTTTCTGCTTTTTAACTCTTAGGATTCCCCTTCTTATTTTTCCTGGAGAGGTTATACCCATTTTTGCTTTTAGATTAAATTGCTGTGATTATTTCTAGGAAGTGTTCAACACTGTTTCTATTGTTTATGGCACTTCCCCTTGATACAGCCTCATTCTCAGCAGGCTACAACCACTGCTTCAAAGTCTCTCCTGGGCTGGGGCAGGTACAACCTGCCCCACTTGCATCACACCCCTGCAAGCTCCCAGTACTGCCCAGGCTCAACAGCAGAGAATGCACGTGAGCAACAGAACCACCAAGTTTAACACACCATTTGTTCATTTAACTTTCCTTTTAATTTCTGTTACAGGAACTCCTTTGGGAGCTCACAGCTCCAAGTTCAAATTGGTTCTCATCCAAGCTCTATGAAATCATCTCTTACTTGCACTTCTCAAACTTTATTGTCAATATAACAAATTTTGGATAATTCACAATATAAATTCCACTTCCTTTTCAAGTTATTATCTTTTCTATTAATCTAGTTTTAATGGTTGAAGGTGTTTCTGCAATATACTGCTGCCAAGATGCTCTATTTTTTAAGGTTGGTAACCACGTGTATTTGTCCGATACAAATACCTTTTCCCAGGATTTCCAAGTGTCTCCTTCTCTACACAGTATTTTCCATACCCAGCTTATGGTTTCATAAGAAATACTTCTCTCTGTTTTAGTTAAATGAAATATTAGGTGATCCTCTGAGCAAGTCCTTTGATATGTCTTTGGCTTTCATTTTGGCTAAAGGCCCAGATTCATAATAAAGCCCTACAGGCAATCTACCATAGCAAAAGCAACAGGAAAATAGGAAAAGCATTTAGTGGAAACGGCAGCCCAAGCAGCTGGATGCACAAGCTATTTGACCACTTTCATGGAAGTTTCATATGCAGCTCTCCCAGAGCAGAACAGAAACAGGAGGCTGTTACCACACCTCAGGGAGGGAGACAACCAAGGTTACAGACCAAAGCAAGGTAAAATTTTACTAGCCTCCTTAAAAGAAAGATTTGCTCTGTGATGATGTTTACGTTAATACTGAATTTAATACCCCCAAAAAATCTTAATATCATATTTATAACATTTTTAGGAAACCTATAAAGGAGACACCAATATAATATCGAACGGGGTGGCGGGGAAGGCATCCCTTGAATAGATACAGGAGGACAGACACATGACATGTAAAACAATCAGGCATGTCACCCAAAGGATGAAGGCGTTAGGACATGAAGGCTCCAGCTACTGGACAGCCTTATAACAATGCATGTGCTTTTGCCGACAAATCCAGAGCTCTTAATTCTGAATGACATTACTATCGCAAGAAAAAAAAGTGCATGTTTTTACAGCATCATGTATAGTAGACAGCAGAGGGGAAATGGAACTGGCAGCTATTAAAAGCTTTCTTGGAACCATCGTAAATACCCATTTTCTCTTTTGGCTTAAAAATTTCTCTAGCTCTACTATCAAAAATTATTTTTCTTCTTTCATTTTTCACATTATCTGTAAATAGGTTATTCCCACAAGCATTGCTGTAAGAACCATTTGTCACAACTGTAAGAGGAGGGAGCCTGGCTAATTTCTGGATTCAGAAACCAAGTTGAATAGACTTTCTCACCCCATAAACACCGCTAAACATCAGTCACGCCCTTTCTTCTGAATTAAAATAGTATTTTGAAATCCAACAGGCACCCCCATCTTGTTTTTCTCTTCATATTCTGATATTTGGGATGATATGTGCCACTACCTTTGCTACTAATTGTTATGTAAGTTTGTAGAAAAGCAACTTATTTTAACAAGTATTGCAAAGTATTAAAGTATGTGGAAAAAAATACTAAAACACAGCAGTACGTAGTTCAAATATTAAATATATTAATATATCCTAATAACAAATGTTTGCCAACTATCAATTTAACTTGATTAACCCCAACCATTCCTTTTCAGTTGATCTGCCTTCCAGTCTGCAGAGACGTATTCTTAGGCCTTTCTTGTCTACCTAGATTACGAATTTGTTCTAAAAGAGCATCTTTCAGAAGTGTAACTGGGTCCCCTTCCAGCTGCAGTCACCTATACATATCACTATTGTCCTGGTCTTGGCTGGGCTAGAGTTAATTTTCTTTCTAGTAGCTGGTACAGTGCTGTGTTTTGGATTTAGTATGAGAATAATGTTGATAACTCCCAGACAGGGTCAGCTGTCCCGGCTCTGTCCCCTCCCAGCTTCTTGTGCACATGGCAGAGCATGGGAGGCTGGAAAAGTCCTTGACTACTGTAATTACTACTTAGCAACAACTAAAACATCAGTGTGTGATCAACATTATTCTCATACTAAATCCAAAACCCAGCACTGTACCAGCTACTAGAAAGAAAATTAACTCTAGCCCAGCCAAGACCAGGACAACTATGCATCACACACTAATGAAAAAACATATTATATGTAAGATATGAATACTAAATTAAGGCATAAGGAATAGACAATCTTGGGGACATTACTACTGATAAGAACCTTGCTTAGCAGTATTTTAAAAAGCTGAAAAATGCTCAGTGATTTGATAATCTGCTGAGCATCAAACCTTCCTTCAGCACTGAAAAAATGAAAACTGGGTAGTAAGAAAAGATTAAAATGAGCCTTTCTAAGGCTCGACCTATTACTGATTGGTCACGACCATCCTGCAGAACTTCATTTGTGACACCAGTAAAACAGAAATTATAATGCTAGTTTAATAACCTGAAAGAACTTTACTACTAAAAGAGTGAATCATTTCTTTAATATTAAACAGTACATTTACTCTGTAAATGATGAACCAGTATTTCAGCAGAATGCACAGTGTTGGCCAGCCAAGACTTTTCCTTATTAAAAAAAGAACAGAAATCACCGTGAGCTGAATCCCACAGTCCTTTCACCTACAAAGCTCTCTTTGAGGTCAATGGAAATTTTGGCTATTAAAGAATGCTGACCTCTGACCTCTGGAGTCACACAGCACAAAACATATCTGGTTTTGAAAATAATGTCCCATCCTAGGCCTAGAGACATTTAAAAACAGGAGAAACAGGACACCATTTTCCTGTTATCCTTTCCTGAGGTTCACAATATCTTAAAGGTGATGACAGAATAGTCTGGCAAACCTATTTCAGCCTCCTCATTCACTGGCCTTTATTGTTTATCACCTACTTATTTCTTCTTTTAGGATTAATGAGAAGTAACAAAGACCATGAATCTATTTAATTTAGTAAGAGTGAAGCAGCATTTATCATTAGACATATCGTGCATAGTATAAAGAAATACTGTCAATAATTTTAAAGTGCTTTTCCAAACTGAAGCAACTGGACAAGGAGAGAATACAAACCTTGCTTTTATCATTCAGGATATTTTAGGTGAGCAATGTCTAAAACTAGAGTGACAAAAGCTCAAAGGAAAAAAAAAACTGATACAGCAGTAATATTCTGACAGAGATCTAGTGGTCAGTATTCACAAAAAAAAACGTTTTTATGGTACATTTTAGTACAGGCTAAGACCCAACACCACAGAGATCATCACCTGTACGTTGGAAAGCAAAAACTGGCTGACTTAAACTTTCAAAAACTCCAGACAAATGGATCTCACTAGGCTTCCAGTGCTGAATTTAATATCATATACAAGAATGATGCCATTACAATAGACTTTGCATGGCTCCTATACCTGACAACAAGACTAGTTCAATTCCAAGGCAACCTCAGTCACACCTTCCCATTATGCACACTCTACTACTCCCACAGCTCTTCACAGTCAGTATCTTCATGGACAGCCTCAAGGACACAATTCCATACTGCTCAACACACCCAGGGCAAGAATAAACATAGGCATGATTCAGACAGCATTTTACAAGGTAAAGTTCTCTTGCATTGAGTATATCCCATTCACCTCAGTAAAACCTATTTTAGGAGGCTTGGGGACAGATAATTTTTTTCAAACAGAAAGAAACAGCAGCTGAAACAGGGAGCTGGGCCAGGAGGTTTTGGCAAGGAGGAATTGGGTATATTGTCTGAGCAGGAAGGTGCTATCTACAATGTTTGAGAAGACTAGACAAAGGGCAATAGACACAAGTTGGAACACAGAAAGCTCCAGCTAAACATGAGAAAAAACTTCTTTACTCTGAGGGTGACAGAGCAGTGGAACAGGCTGCCCAGGGAGGTTGTGGAGTCTCCTTCCCATTCAAAACCCACCTGGATGCATTCCTGTGCCCTGTGCTCTAGGTGTCCCTGCTCAAGCAGGGAGGTTGGACAAGATGATCTCCAGAGGTCCCTTCCAACCCCTTCTGTGATCATCACTCAGTATATGATTCTGCCATGACACTGAACATGCATTGGACCTGCTAAGCATACTTACTGGCCTTTCCTATGATTAATTTCACATTTCACTCTTAGGAATATCATATGTTCAAGAATATTACTTTCAAACTCCAGTCATGCTTTCCTACTCCTTTTGTCTACTCATTTTCTATACCTACTAAAATAGCAGACTCCACAACACTCCTATGTAGCTAGAGATCTGTACTTGACCACAACAACATTCAGATGACTGTAGATTCATTGTTCAGAAACATTACATTTACTTCAGATCAAACAGCCATTCTATTTTGACATTCAACTCATGTCTTTGGTCTTTTTTGTTTTTCTAAAATATGTTTTTGTTTTAAGTCAGTCCTCCACTCTCTAATCTTATAGCTTTGAAAAAACTTTCCCATGGTCTCAAGCTACTTTCATTCTGCTCAAAATGATAACTTTTACTTAACAGGATACGATAGAGCAATTTAACAACTCATTCTCTTTTAACAGTTAGAGATGATTAATCTCAGTCCTATCAGGTCTGAAGAGGCCCTGAGCTCATCAGTTGATCCTTTCTAGACAGCTCAACTTGGACAGGGAATACATGAAATAAATGCTTGAAACAAGATAAAGGCTGAACGGAAGATTTTACACTTCAATCAAATCTGAGTAGTTCACTTTCACTTTAGAGAAAGGTCAAGCACAGATGAAGTCAAAGCAGTCCCCTGTCTTGCCTGGAGATCCCTTCTAACCCATTAGATCAGGATTGGCATTGCTGGAGCAAAATACCTGTCATGTTACAGTAAAGTACAGTGGTGATAAAGGTTCCTTAGCTGTCTCCCAAGAGGTGAAACAAAAGAGTAAACACCTCAAGTGTACGTACACAAATGCACGCAGTCTAGGTAACAAACAGGAGGAACTGGAGCTCCGTGCCCACTCAGAAGGGTACGACATCATAGGAGTAACTGATACATGGTGGGACACCTCAAACAACTGGGGAATCACAATGGACGGTTACAAGCTCTTTTGTAAAGACAGGCAAGGTAGAAGAGGCGGAGGAGTTACAGGCTACATCAAGGAACACCTTGAATTATCAAAGTCAACTATGGTGATTGTGACTGCTCTATCGAATGCCTCTGGGTTAAAGTCAAAGGGGTCATCTCCAAGCAGGACCTCACAGTGGGCACCTGCTATTGACCTCCTAACCACAGTGATGAAGCCGACAAAGCAGTATTTGGGGCACTAAAGCAAGCTTCTGGCCAACAGAACCTGGTCCTGATGGGTGACTTCAACTACCCAGACATCTGCTGGAAGAACCACACGACAGCTTCCATGTGAACCACCAACTTCCTGGAATCCGTAGAGGATTGTTTCCTGATACAAATGTTAGATGTGCCAACCAGGAAGGAGGCACTGCTGGACTTGCTATTCACAAACCGCTTTGTAACATCTTGGTTAGTGATAGCCTTGGCTGCAGTGACCACAGTATTGTGGAGTTCAGGATCCTGCTGAGTGTGCTGAAGGTCACCTCTAAGACAAGGATTCTTGATTTTAAAAGAGCAAACTTCAGTGCACTCAGGGCTCAACTGGGAGGGATTTGATGGGAAGCTTCCATGGAAGACAAAGGAGCAAGTGAGTGCTGGGAATCCTTCAAGAACTCTCTATTGGAAGCACAAAGCCAATTTATCCCCTACAAAGGAAAGGGAAGTAAGTGGAGGAAGAGGCTCCCATGGCTCAACCATGACTGCCTGGGTCTACTCAAATCCAAAAGGGAAGCACACCAGAAACGGAGAAGTGGAGGATTATCTGCCGAGAACTACAAGGTCATAGCCAGAGAGTGGAGAGACGCAGTCAGAAAAGCAAAAGCCCAATTTGAATTGAAAATGGCTGTACACAAAAAATAACAAGGGTTCTTCAGACATGTCAACCATAAGCAGAAAAAGAAGGAAGACATAGGCCCACTGTTAAACAGAAAAGGAGAGTCAATCACCAATGATGCAGAAAAGGCAGAGGTCCTCAACATCATCTTCACCTCTGTCTTTACCAACACTGTTGGGCCCCAGGCTTTGGGAACAAAATTGCCAATTGAACCAAACACCGACCCACCATCAGTGAAGGAAGAGTTAGTATATGAACTACTACAGGAGCTTGACCCCCACAAATCAATGGGCCCTGATGCCATCCACCCGAGGGTGTTGAGAGAGATGGCTGATAATCGCAAGCCGGCTCTCCATAATCTTTGAGAAGTCATGGAGAAGGGGGATGTCCCAGAGGACTGGAGGAAGGCAAATCTTACCCCTATCTACAAGAAAGTCTTGAGTGAGGATCCAGGTAACTATAAGCCCATCAGCCTTACTTCAGTCCCTGGGAAAGTTGTGGAACGAATCCTCCTGGGGGCCATCACAAGTCAAATGAAGCACGTGACTGGGAAAAGCCAATATGGCTTCACTAAAGGCAGATTGTGCTTAACAAACCTGGTGGCCTTCTATGACAAAGTGACTTGCCTAGCTGACAAGGGGCGGGCGGTGGACATGGTCTACCTGGACTTCTCCAAGGCCTTTGATATGGTCCCGCCCAGTCTCCTCCTGGAGAAATTAATGTGTCATGGCCTAGACAAGTGGTCTGTGCAGTGGCAAGGCAACTGGCTGACAGGCCGCATCCAAAGGGTGGTGGTAAATAGCTCCTTTTCCAAGTGGCAACCTGTCACAAGTGGAGTCCCCCAGGGATCAATATTGGGCCCAATGTTATTCAATATCTTTAAAAGTGATCTGGATAAGGGCATCAAGTGTAGCCTGATGAAGTTTGCAGATGACACCAAGTTGAGTGGGGAAGTAGACACTCCAGAAGGGAGAGCTGTTCTGCAGGGAGAACTCGACAGCCTGGAAAAGTGGGCCAGCAAGAACCTTATGAAGTCCAACAAGGACAAGTGCAAGGTCATGCACCTGGGAAAACATAATCCAGGAGTGCAGCACAGACTGGGATCCACCTGGCTGGAGAGTAGCTCTGTGGAAAGGAACCTGGGGGTCCTGGTGGACAGAAAGCTCAACATGAGCAAACAGTGTGATGCTGTGGCCAAGCAGGCCAACAGGATGCTGGGTTGCATCAAAAAGGGCATCGCCAGCAGAGAGAAAGAAGTCATCATCCTGCTCTACTCAGCACTTGTCAGGCCACACCTGGAGTACCGTGTACAGTTCTGGTCCCTGCTATACAAAAAGGATGTGGACAGGCTGGAAGGGGTCCAGAGAAGGGCCACCAAGATGATCAGAGGACTGGGAAGCCTGCCATATGAGGATAGGCTGGGAGAACTAGGTTTGTTCAGCCTTGAGAAAAGGAGGCTCAGAGGGGATCTCATCACCATGTACCAGTACTTAAGGGGTAGCTACAAAGATGAGAGAGACTCCCTTTTTACATGGAGTCACATGGAGAGGACAAGGGGGAATGGACACAAGTTGCTCTTGGGGGCATTCCGATTGGACACCAGAAGGAAATTTTTCACAGTGAGGACAGTCAACCATTGGAATAATCTCCCAGGCAAGTGGTTGTCTCAGCCACATTGGACACCTTTAAGAGTCGTCTGGACAGGATGCCAGGCCATCTTGTTTAGACTCTGCTCTTCCTAGAAAGGTTGGACTAGATGATCCCTGAGGTCCCTTCCAACCTGTGATTCTGTGAAAGTAACATACATATCTTGTGCCCATGTGCTTTGTTCCAGCAGTTGCCATTTATGGAGGTGGGGTTTCCTTGAGGCTCCCAATGCCCTCCCAGATGGAGGTGGGTTTTATTACTCACTTTTGCACCTCGGCACACAGGTATGATTTGACATCAAAGACACAGAAAAGCTTCAGTACTCTGTCAGACAGAATGGTTCACCAAGGGCAAAGTAGGTCTTTGCCTCCCTCTTTCTTACTTCCAGAAATGTAATCTGTCTTCAAAAATCACAGCCCTCATATCAGAGGATTCCTTTAGAAAATACAACAGGCTGAACCTTGTCGCCGCCCCCTTGGCATGTTGTACCCTGACAACCTTTCTTTATATCCCTCCATTTGATCTTGACAGAGCCAGACCAGCACACACAGCAGCAATCCAGTCCCGCTAAGGACTCTCCACCACACACGCAGCCCTGACGGAAATGCTGTAACATCCAGGGAGCAAAGGCAAACAGCTGGGCTGCAGGGCACCGCTCCCACTGGCATACCCACAGTGAGAACTTTACAAAAAGAGGAAAACCTTTACCCCAAGCACAGACAAAGACTCAAAACTAAGTTGTTGGGGGTTTTTTTTGGGTTGGGGTTTGGTTTCTTGTTTTTTTGTTTGTTTTTCTGTTGTGTTTTGTTTTGTTTTTAAAGATTTATTCATGATCATTTGAGTCCTTGAGCACAATCCTCTGAAAAACCCCGAAACTTTAGTTTAAAGTATACCTTAAATGTCAACTTCTAACAATTGCATCAATTATAATTCATTAGGGGTAAATTACTGCATGAGAAATACAAGGAAGATACAAATATGGTATCATGTGACCTATGCTCACTACACAATGAGCTATGCTTTGAGGAATGACAATGAAATGAGAATAGTGAGAATAACATTACTTCTCAAATAAAATTATACATCATTTTAGACATGTTCTACTTTTTCCTGCATCTAACAGCATTTTGATCTGCCACCTTCCAGATGTTGAAGATGAAAAGTGATTCTTGTTGTTTTTGTGAATCAAAAAACCAGAAACTTGTCTTTTAAATTGGAAAAATCTGTGATAACTTTGGTGTATATCTATGAAATAACGTTAACTCAAAATCCCGATTCCTTCCCAAAAGAGCAGGAAAACACTCAAAATGCAGTGTGCATGTTTTCTTGTGATGTGTAAGCCAGGATAGAATTTAGCATATTGCCCATTTTATTTCCTTTAACAAGACCACCATTCAAAATGTAGGTCCTGCTCTGTGTAGTTTGTGTATTTTTATATGATCGTGAGCTGGCTGGTGTTGTCTTCAATACAGACCTGAATTCTTACCTGTACAAGTGTGCCTTCTTGCATTGGTCAAGAGAGCAATGCTTGGTTTCTCTATTTTCACAGTTGTAACAGACTGCAGTATGAAAGAGATGCTCACATTTTCATCTTCAATAGAGAAATTTTTTTTGTTAAACTTGTATAAAATATTTTCTTTTAAAGTTATATAGAATCATCCTGCGGTTTGACATCAGCTAAAAGGTTTAAAGGTGAGATTGAGATTTAACAGCAGGTGTGTAGCCTAGTTTCATCTTTTCGGCAATAAAATGTTAAGTACTATATTATACAATCACTAAACTGCATTCCTTACTGCCACCCAGTATGGACACACTGACAGCAGCAAGGAGAGAACAAGACATTCAATATGAAATATATGTGTAACAAAATAAACAAATGGGCTCTTACTTTCTCTGCTTTCCCTCTTTCCTCTCCCCAGCCCACAATCCAAGCTTTACTTTTCCATTGGGACATTTACCAGTCAAAACTTGAGAGATGCCAGCAGCATGCATGTGCTTCCCCTATATACTCACCCAGCAGAGCAGAGCCAGAGGACAGTGCTAGCCTAGCTGCCTGAGCAAAAGACTCTACCCGTGTGGTGCCAAGCCCTCTAGTCCTGCCTGGTGGCACCATGTAGCCAAGCTGCCCCCTGCACCCAGCACCACCCAGCGCACAGGGTGATTTGTCTCAAGGTGGAGGCAGCCCTGGGCCTCTGCAGAGCATGCTGCAAAGCACAGAGCTGCCTTCAGATTCACAAGTAACCTTGGGGCTACCAGAACCACACAGTGGAAAACACCAAGAACTTTAAAAGTCCTTAGCAGTGGGTGCCCAGTTGCACTGCCTAATAAGCCTGTACACTTCCTCATGCTATTTAGAATATAGGCAACTAAGAGACTGTTGTTGAATATTAAATACAAACCGTTAAATATTCTACTACTCATATTATGCAAACACATAAACTCAGTCACCCTGAGTATAAAAAAGTTTTTCAAATTATTTTTATGGTGCAGAAAGTACTGCACTGCTAGGGTAATTTATGCATTTGTTGACCCTTAATTTTAAATGTCGAGCCATAACACTGCAGCTTTGGTCTTGCCATAATTTCCTACTCCTCCTTCAGCCACATCTATAAAGAATTTTATTGACTATATCACCAAGAAATAATCTCCATTCTAATAACCACTTTCAGATTTAAGAACACTTATCTTACTTCTCAAATATTATTAATTTTGTTCTCTATGCATATATATCAAACACTCCTGTACTCCATCAGGTTAGGAAGGGTGCAGGAAAGCCATCTAAGTGGCTCTGCACAAAATTGCCACAGTACCTACATAGTTACGACTGTTTTCAAAGCAAAAGTAGCCATATGATTCTCTGAGCTAGTCTAAGAGAAATACTGCTGCTATGATTGGAAGGGGCTTTAAGTGGTCTAATAAACTACTGAAAGTTTGGAAAAGGTGTCTGTGGTATGGGTAATCCACAATTTACAAAAATTCAGAGGTAACTGAGCACCATATAAAATAATGCTCCTTCTCTTTTCCTTAAAATGGATAGGGTTGGATTATCAAGCCTCCTATTATACTCGGTAGCAGCTAACCCAGCAAACACTGTGTGCTTCAGAAGTTGTTACATTTGCATTAACTACAATTAAATGTTACCTGTATGAAAATTCATGAGGTATCCTCACTGCCAAAGAAAGTATTTCTGTGCTGCACACAGCATTTAAGACTCTGCTCTTTGTAATGTTTACTTATATACCTAATTACACAAGAAAATAAGTTCTACTGAAGTCAATGAGATTTTATATGGATTAGTTGTTCAAAGAACTAGACTTACCCCAAAAGCAAGAAGGGGGGCTCAAATGAGTGTAATCAAAACGCAGAAGTTTTAAACTTTGAAGAATGATTAGGCATTCAGGAACCTGACTTTGGAAACCTTTTTGTCTCCCAGCACCTAGCAACCTAAGCTGTTTTTGGAACTAATACTACGTCAGCTGGACATTTTTGACAATGCTACTCTCTGATTCCCTTCAGCATCTTATTCCTCTTCATCCTTTCAGAAACTTCACAATATTAAAATCCAAGGAGAGAACAGAGACTTCAGCAACTGATAATATATTCACAAAGGGTACAACAAATAGGTATAAAACCAACTAACTATCCCCGGATTGTCAGGCAAGCAGCCTATAAATCATGCAGACATCTTGTCGCATCTGTTCAACAGACATGAAAAGTAATATATTGCTCAAAGAATAGTTAGCAGAGTCTTACAGGACTGTACGAGTAAGGGCATTATTTTCACTGCCAGATTCTCTCTCACAGTTTCATGATTTTTATAACAAAAGTGAAATTATTTTAGACTGAAATATTCAGAGGATGAAAAGGTTTGTCAGCAGGATCATACACCCATCTGCTGAATATTCCTGCCACCTTCAGCAACCAAACACCCTCAGACATGGAGGGTTCTTTGAAAGGAAGCCCCTCATTTCTTTGACTGTTGAATATTACTTGTAAGTCACTTCTGAAGTAACTCCCTTATGTAAATTTACACCACACAGAAAGTCTCTTACATACAGGATACTATTTGCTTCCTAAAGACAACAGGTAAAACTTTAAAACACAGGTTTTCTCAGGGTCTGCTCATCTGTCCAAAAGTTTCCAGGCATTCCAAACAAGCCAAGCTCAATTAAGCATCGCCAGCTTCATGGGTATGAAAGACTGGCAGTCCTTGCTATCTTATGTTATTCTTCTGAGGGATTGAGCAGATAGGCAGTGCACACCTGAAATCCAAACAGACATTATTATGTTTGGCCATTGCCAGTCATCGGTCAGCACTGATTTAACAGGTATGAAGCATACTTGGCACAATTTAGTATCTGCAGGAGACAAAGGTCATAATTTCAATTATAATTGGCATTATTTACTACGATTAAATGAATTTGTTAATAACGTCAAATCTCAAGTTGTTTAACACAACTAATTAAGCAAGTAACAGACTATTCCATCCATTAGCAATGCTTTGCTTCTCAGGTTTCTGATGTTTTACATTTTAGTTAACTGTTTCTATATGTTGTGGTTTAGCCCCAGTCAGCAACCAAGCACCACGCAGCCACTCGCTCACTCCCCCCTGGTGAGATGGGGGAGAGAATCAGAAGAGTAAAAGGGAGGCACCTCATGGGTTGAGATAAAGACAGTTTAATAGGTAAAGGAAAAGCTGCGCACAGAAGCAAAGCAAAACAAGGAATTCATTCACTACTTCCCATGGGCAGGCAGGCGTTCAGCCATCTCCAGGAAAGCAGGGCTCCATCACACGTTACTTGGGAAGACAAATGCCATTACTCCAAACGTCCCCCCTTCCTTCTTCTTCCCCCAGCTTTATATACTGAGTATGACGTCATATGGTATGGAATATCCCGTTGGTCAGTTTGGGTCAGCTGTCCTGACTGTGTCCCCTTCCAACTTCTTGTGCACCTGGCAGAGCATGGGGAGCTGAAAAGTCCTTGACCAGTGTAAGTGCTACTTAGCAACAACTAGAACATCTCCACATTATCGCCACTGTTTCCAGCCAAAATCCAAACCATAGTCCCATACTAGCTACTACAAAGAAATTGAACTCTACCCCAGCTGAAACCAGGGCACTATAGCAGACTCTTAGCAAGTAGAAGCAAAGCAGAGGAATTACAGAGTCTAGCAGCATCTGAAACATCTGTCATTGGAGGTGAAAACACAGTAGAGGATGTGGACATGTAGCCCAAGCTAAGGTAGCATTTTTCTTTTTGACAAACGAAAACAAAACACAAGTTAGTCATGGTATGATGACAAAAGAAGTAGTTTTAAAATGTTCACCACGTTGTATTAAGAGACAGAAAGAACATCAAAATGCTTTGTACAGAGTAGATAAAATACAATCCCTACTGCCCTCTCCTATTGTGTTTGTTCAGTTCAGAGCCCCAAAAGATGTTTAATTCCCTGTGACTTCAAATAGGCTTATAGCATTTTTTGCATAAAGGAAGGTCATCCCTTTTTTGTTGTTATGATATTATGGATTAGTTAGAATAGAATAGCTAAGCCACAACAAACAGAAAAGCCTAAATGCCCTCGAGCTGAATGACTTGAAGGCCCACAGATACCAATTCCTGCTGAAACCAGGAACTGATGCCAAACCCTGCCCTTCTCCCCACTCAGGCCTGAGGGACACAAGGGAGACAAGACATCCCCAGGTGCTTCGAGCATTGCTGTCTGGGGAAGCACAGCTGAGAGCACAAGAGCTGGGGGCAGCTGCTCCTCAGGGACAGCTCCAGCCAGCCAAGCAGATTTTGGGCAAGCTGAGCAAGCCCACTGCAGCTGCCTACCCCCTGGATAGGGGGAACAGGCAGGACTGCTGGCAGGAGACACTACTTGTTAAATAGTGTGACAAAGTATTTAAGTGTTTTGGAAATAGCAGTCTAAGGCTTAGAAAACAGACTATAAGCTCTCCAGGGCAGGGACCATCTGTCTGTTCTCTACTTAGGATGGAGAGGTCCTACTTCTTCACTGACTTAAGGCACTGCTGTAGTAAAGTGGGGTAAGTAAACAAACATCATGATTTCAGGACTTGAAAACTGCAGAAACAAATGCATGACTCAACTGCAGAGTGACAGGCGGGCAAGGACTAGTTCCCAGCAATGCAGGGCGTTAATCTACACAGCACAATATGTTGCCCAAACACAGCAAACACAGCTTAGTAGCTTCATGTGCCTCTGCTTTTACACCCTACTCACTGACAAGCATCCTTCAGGACTGCAACCACACTGTCAGTTTTAGTATTTTTTCTTCTTTTATGTATGGGTAGTGTGTGGGGGGGTAATAACAGCAAGACCCCCTTCCCCAAATATAAACAAGACATTAAAAATCATCAAAACTTAGACAAAAAGTGTGACTTCTTTTAGAAATATCTACTCGAAGCTGTTTGTTTCCCAGGCAGTTTAGTTCATTTCACACAGCTGCACTAAGTATTCAAACTCTACAAAGATTATTACAGTCCATCAAGGCATTGCTCCAGAAGAAAATCCTAAACCTAAAAGCCACTAAACAGAATCACAGGGATGGGAAATTTGCGGGTCCTTAAATCAAAACCTGATGTCACTTGAGATAAGCACCTTTCATATCCTCTTCTTACACCTTTTTTGTTTGGCTCAGAATTTCATTTGAGCTTCTATAGTCTCTAGTTTGCCTAGTTATTTGATGGTAAAGCTTCTGCTGACACACAAAGAAAACTAACTGCGTTCACCACATATCCATCTTCCTATAGGTAGTCAGATACACATTCATGCAGCAAAACCATCACCTCAGTCCTGCTTTAGACCTTGCCTACAATAAACAGCTGGATTAGTTAGGAGATCAAGAAAATTAGAAACTAAGAATTCAAATGAGAAAAATCAATAAGTTCTAATTACACCAGGATTTTGCAGAGTACGTATTGGAGGCAGCAACTTTTCATTGATGTGGCAATGAATGGTCCACACACCATAGCTATGTCTTTCCCGCTAATTAATTGTCATTTTAGGAACTGGCTACAAAATATGTCTCCCCAAAGTACCCTTTGGTTCTCCAAATGGAGGCGTAGCTCTGTTTTGCTGAACCTGGGAATCTTATGGAGTTCTAAGCATTCAAAGTGATGAGGGATAAGCACCCAGTACATTACATCTGTGAAGATTACTACTGGCAGTTCTTATTCTTACCTTCCCCGGAGCTTCTACAAATAAATATTCCAGAAAACCCTCTTTCCCAGATTTGTTAGAAGCTCCTCCTTCCTTGAAGGTTACTGGCTTATTCTCTCCCAGGAATATCTTCACTTCTAACAGTTCATGGTTGAAAGCCTTGGACAGACATTTCCTCCCCTCCTGCCATGCTTTCCTGCAGAAAAAGGCAGAGAACCAAAAATAGCTGGAAGAGCACCAAAGCCTGCAAGAGTGATTGCATGGCCCATTTTGCCCTTCTTAAAAAAAAAAAAAATCACAATTGGCTTTCCAGACAGAAAGCAGTAATAAGGGGGCAGCAGCTGCATATGGCATCCTGTTCTCCAATACCACCCGTAAACAGAGAATTGTGACAACACTAAGTTAACATGCTGCAAAACACATTGCCTCCACTGCCTTGTCTGAGCAATGCACCCTGACTCTGTTCAACACAGGACAAGAACTGGGTGCTACAGAATAGCCTACATAAACTGTCTAAGAAAAGACTTAAAAGTACATCCTGAGCCCTACCTCCCTCTGCAGATTAGTTATCGCCATTAGTGATTCACAACCTTAAATCCTCCCTTTATTTAGGCACCTAGAGGTGCATAATTATAATTAAACCTACAGCCTTTATTTCAATAATGCCTAAGTGCTTACTGCAGAAGGACTGAAACTCTCCCTTTTCCTGTCAGGTGAATGTCCACACTGTAAAGCATAACACTATCCTTATACCTGCTTGATCTCCTTGGCCCAGCAAGGGTCAGAGTCCTTTGGACTGAGCAGGAACTGAACATCCATCTTGGCTGAATTCTCTATCACTCACCTATTCATTAAACAGTTGCTGTCCAGTTATGTCCTGCAATGGCATAAACCAGAGTGACAGTACAGCTTTGGAAAAGCTCTGGAAAAGATTTCAGTAAAGTTCCAGCATAAAAAGCAAGGTTACTAACACCCAGCTTTTATCACCTGTTTATGTTTTGTTTCACAAGCCCTTTTTAGGCTAGGGATAATCATAAGCATACCACTTAACATCATGGACCCTTTGTGCTTCCTCTCAAAAATGCAAGATAATGCTGAAAAGATATTGAAAAATTTAAATAATTTTAAAAATCTGTTTCAACACCACCATATTTACTAGTTGTGGAAAATGCTACCATACTATATATATAATAACAAGATGTAATAAATTAAAGTAATTAAATATCTAATTTCTGTAGCAAAGCTAAGTAACTGCAAAACTTTACCACATTTTAACTTTACGTGAATGGGTTAGAAAAGTATCCTTTACCTACTATGAATTCCTTCTAGATACAAAGGGAACTAAAGAAACCTTCAAAAGTATTTAATTGCTTTAATTTTTCTAGTTTTTGCATAATAGCATATCATTAGGTCATTTTCTATTATATGTTTATAATATGACAAGAACAACATTTTATTCAGTAAGTTACCTTGGCATTGTCCATCCCTACAAAAAGATGGTGTAAGTTGCACAGCTGTTTAGACTACTCCATCATAACAAAAAAACCACCATTTGTGCAAATGCAGATGCTGAGGTTTTCCTCAACTATAAAACACACAAGACAGGAATACATTTGTTGTATATTTTTAAAAGTCAGAAGAATGTCAACACAAAACCAGATGTTATAGTTTCCGTTTTGGCTATCATTCAAATGGTACAGTACAAGATTGCAAAGCATTGGACAGCTTATAGCAGTGATTCAAGCAGGCCCCATTCCTCCCACCTGATGAATTTTGAAACTTTATCAGGGATTTGTAACTTAGTAGTGAAAATGAGTGAATATGGCAACTGGAGTCCAGACTTACACTTAGAAGAGTGACTTGAAACTGAACTAGGAAAAAAAAATCTTTAAAGACAAGAACAAGCTGATTGCCTATAAGCCAAAAGTCCAGCTGTACCTAGCAGTACATGTAGTAAAAGTTCAAAGTCCTACTCTTGGTGCTGAACTGCCAGAATTAGGACTGTCAGGCCCTGAGCAGCTCTGATGTGCAGAAGCTTTTCTGGGGCCTCCCCTCATTCATTCAGGAGCTGCTGTTAAAACCCAGTGCCCGAGCTTTAAAGTATGCTTAAAGTATTAAGTCATTTTACAATCAAATAAATATGCTTTTGACATGGTGTCCCTGGGTTTGTCAGCAACTCAAATACATGCATTAGCTTCATGCAGGTATGATGGTGCATAAGTTATTTTCATCAATTAATGTTTTAGAATATACACCTGTGACACCTGAAAAAAAGGCAAAAACTTGTTTTAAGTGTGTAGTGGTATTCAAAATAAGAAATATTACTTACACAACTTAAACAGAAATAGATGTGGGATATTTCCAAACATGATTATCCTACAAAGCCTAAGCCAGTCTTAGCTGTTATGTCAGCCACAGAATTCTGTGATAATGCTGGAATTTCAAACTTTCCTGAAAAATTATCTCTCCAAGTATTCTGTACCCTTCAAATGCAATGTGTTGTACATTACTGTAATTTATACCTGCTCTATTTTGATCACTCATTCTAGGTTAGACTGACAGACTATTTTTTTTTTTATTTTGTTTACAGAGCTGCATTTCACTACCTGTGCAGGCTATACAAAGTAAAACTCTCCCCCATGTTATTTTCTAATAAGATTGAAGATATACTCTGACCATTTATGTCCCCTGATATTATAGATGGAACTGTTTGAAGACAATGGCTTCCAGCTGTAAGGGCAGAAGAATAAAATAGAACAGATGGAAGAACATTCCATTAATCCAAGTTGTCTAGAACAGACTCCTGCCTGGCTGGAGGCACATCTCTCCTGCTTGCAGCATGACATGCAGCATTTTGTAAATTGGTTCAAGGGAAGCTCCAAAAGAACACTGGGCATTAAATGTCAGTTAGCTGACAGCTAGCAAGCATCTTGGATCTTACTGCACTTAATATGAAAACTGTCAAATAAGGGAAGGGAAGAGATCAACTTCTATTTATTGAAAGCAAGAAACTGGAGAAGTGGAGGTAGAAACTGGAGACAATTAATTCAATAATATTTGACTTGTGAGGGTGTTTCTTTGATTTGTTCCAAGCTATCAGTATAAGACAACAGATAAATTAACTGCATATTGTTCACAAAAAGTATAGGGCTTAATAAAGGCCTATCTTCCATGTGCTAAAGTTCACTAGGAGTGGCAGTGGAAGAAATAAAACCCAGATCTTTCTTAATCAAAAATCTTTCCTAGCCTTATCTATTTTTAAAATAAGCTCTAGGGAGTATAGAACAGAAAATTAACAGTTTTTCCCCCCAGATATGACTGGTCAACAATAATGGCAGTATAGCAAGAGGGAATACGGCCAGCTTCTCTGTTGCAAGTACATAAATATTTTTTTGAGGACATCTCAATCTTGTCAAAACAATCAAACAGCTAACTCGAGTCAAGCAAGGCCTCTGATACACAGTGGATTACACATTCTCAGCTAGTGTGGATTAACATTGTTTCAGTGCAGAGGTGAAATAGTCTGTTTTGCTGCAGCTGAGGTCCAAATTCAGCGTGTTTAATAACATAACAGAAAATTCAAACACTGTTGCCAGCTAGACATCTTGGGGGACGTGATAGAAGAATCAATTCATCCCTGGGCAAAAACCACTCTTGTAAACTGCCATCCTGTTTTGTTTCAAGTGAAAATAATATTGATGTTGGTAACACCCACTAGGTTGGCATATCCTAATAGTTGTGGCCAGTTAGAAACGCCACCTGTTGTGGTATAGCCAGCAACTCAGCCCCACACGGCTGCTTGCTCACTCCCCCACCGGTGGGACAGGGGAGAGAATCAGAAGGGTAGAACTAGTGGGTTGAGATAAGAACAATTTAATAGTTAAAAAAAAACAACAACAAAAATGCAATGGAAAGGAAAACAATGAGAGGCATAAAACCCATGGGGGGGGGGGGGGGGGCGGAATGAACCACCAAAACAAACCACATGTGACACAGCCACCCACCACCCACCAACACAACACTGCGAGGACCTGAACCATAACAACCCCCACATGCCATCTACCCCTTTTAATATACTGGTCATGGTGTCACGTGGTATGGAATGAACACCCAATTGGGTGGTCAGGGTCAGCTGCCCCAGCTGTGGCCCCACCCCCCTGGCCTCTTGCCCCTATGACAGAGCATGGGAAGCTGGAAAGGTAGCAGATCCCCCACAGTGAAGAAAATTAGCCCCTTCTCAGCCAAAACCAGCACATTCTCCACCCCTTATTCCATACCATTTATGCCATGCCCAGGTCCCATACCATCCAATACAACCTTACCAACCACCACCCCTCTCCTTCCCATCCTTTCTCATAATACACAGACATCATAGCCTTAGTCTGTGGACCTTCCCTGCAAAATGTCCATTAAAATGTCCATTGAGTTCACCCAGTCCATGACTCTGGGCTCCATCTGTCATATCAGTCTTTCAGGGCAGGAGAGATGGTGTGTGTGGTGTTGGGTTGCTGCATGCCAAGTCAGTCATCATTCCATCACTGCTGCACTTTGCCTGTTTCATCAAAGTTTCTTCCATTGATTGGGAGGTTTGTACTCTGATATCATTGATACAACACAGAGTTGACACACAGTATTATATAGCAGTTCGCATTGTGCCATTCAGTTCATTGACTGTTTTCGCCCAAAATCAAATCCCCTGGAGGCACACATCTGACTTCTCCATCCTCCCCCATCACCCACCAAGTGCACCCAGGTCCTCGAGCAAAAGTAATCCCACAAATGGGTTTGCCTTTGCCTGACACAGGAAGAACCCAAACTGTTTTGCCCAGCATATATATATATTTTTTTTTTTTTTTTTTTTTTTTTTTTTTTACACGCACTACAGGGACTCTATCCCCTTCCACAGTTTGTAGGGTTTCTGACTGGGCAGGGCCAGCTCGATTGGCAGATCCCCTCATGTTGACGAACTAGGTGGCCCTTGCTAAATGTGTATCCCAGTGCTTGAATGTTCCACCCCCCATTGCTCTCAGTGCAGTTTTTAGCAGTCCATTGTACCATTCAATTTTCCCAGGGGCTGGTGCGTGATAGGGGATGTGATACACCCACTCAATACTGTGCTCTTTGGCCCAGGTGTCTATGAGGCTATTTCGGAAATGAGTCAGTTCCGTTGTCTGACTCAATTCTCTGGGGTGCCATGTCACCACAGGACTTGTTTTTCGAGACCCAGGATAGTGTTCCGGGCAGTGGCGTGGGGGACAGGATATGTTTCCAGCCAGCCAGTCGTTGCTTCTACCATTGTAAGCATATGGCGCTTGCCTTGGCGGGTCTGTGGGAGTGTGATATAGTCAGTTTGCCAGGCCTCCCCATATTTATATTTCAGCCATCATCCCCCATACCACAGAGGCTTTACCTGCTTCACTTGCTTGATTGCAGCGCACGTTTCACATTTGTGAATAACCTGCGCAATAACGTCTGTGGTGAAGTCCACCCCTCGATCACGAGCCCACCTGTATGTTGCATCTCCCTTGATGGCCTGAGGTGTCATGGGCCCACTGAGATAGAAATAGTTCACCCTTACGTTGCCAGTCCAGATCCACCTCAGCCACTTCAATCTTGGCAGCCTGATCTACCTGCTGGTTGTTCCGATGTTCTTCAGTGGCCCGACTCTTGGGGACATGAGCATTGACACAACGTACCTTTACAACCAGGTTCTCTAACCGGGCAGCAATATCTTGCCACAATGTGGCAGCCCAGATGGGTTTGCCTCTACGCTGGCAGTTGTTTTGCTTCCACTGCCATAACCAGCCCCACAGGGCATTTACCACCGTCCATGAGTCAGTATAAAGATAGAGCACGGGCCACTTTTCCTGTTCAGCAATGTCTAAGGCCAGCTGGATGGCCTTTACCTCTGCAAACTGGCTCGATTCACCTTCTCCTTCAGCAGTTTCTGCGACTTGTTGTGTAGGACTCCATACAGCAGCCTTCCATCTCCAG
This sequence comes from Phalacrocorax carbo, assembly GCF_963921805.1. Lineage (NCBI taxonomy): Eukaryota > Metazoa > Chordata > Aves > Suliformes > Phalacrocoracidae > Phalacrocorax > Phalacrocorax carbo. The sequence continues at coordinate 31,891,067 of NC_087520.1, read as the reverse complement.
TGCTTTCCCACAAGGTGACAGGACCCATCAGTGAACAGGGCATGCTGCTTTTCATCTTCTGACAGTTTGTTATACAGTGGGTCTTCTTCAGCATGTGTCACCTCCTCCTCTGGTGATATTCCAAAGTCTTTGCCTTCTGGCCAGTCCATAATCACTTCCAAGATTCCTGGGCGACTGGGGTTTCCTGCTCGAGCCCGCTGTGTGATCAGTGCAACCCATTTACTCCATGTAGCATCAGTTGCATGGTGTGTAGAGGGGACATTTCCTTTAAACATCCAGCCCAGCACTGGCAGTCGGGGTGCCAGGAGCAACTGTGCTTCAGTACCAACCACTTCTGCAACAGCTCGGACCCCTTCATATGCTGCCAATATCTCTTTTTCAGTTGGAGTATAGCAGGCTTCGGACTCTCTGTATCCCCGACTCCAAAACCCTAGGGGTTGACCTCAGGTATCCCCTGGTGCTTTATACTCCTGTGGGCCTGATGTGCCAGGCCATCGGATCCAGAGTCCAGTAAACCCAGTTATCCCTTTCCTCCACCTGGCTCCAGGTGGGTACATGTGACACCATGACCAGTATATTAACGGGGGCAGTTGGTGCGCGGAGGAGGCAGTTGCAGCTCAGGGACTGGTGGCGTCAGGTCAGCAGGTGGTGAGCGGCTGCGTCGCATGCTATTTTTTTTGGTGGTTCATTCCCCTTCCCCTTCCCTCCCCTGCCCCGGGTTTTCACGCCTCTCATTGTTTTCCTTTCTGCTGCATTTTTGTTATTGTTTTATTTATTAAACTGTTCTTATCTCAACCCACGAGCTTTACCCTTCTGATTCTCTCCCCCGTCCCACCGGTGAGGGAGTGAGTGAGTGGCTGTGTGGGGCTGAGTTGCTGGCTATACCACAACAATGACATATTGACTTAGATTGTCCCACGTAGTATTTGTATCACTTGCAGGCAGCATCTATCTGGCAAGACAGGCAGCAGAAAAATAAACAGACCATTATGTACCAGAAAATTTTAAAATAGAACCAACAGCAAAAATGAACAGTTAAGAGTTTGAGGTGTTTAATTCTAATACTCATATTTGGAGAAAGGCTTGAATACAAGTCAATAAAGATAAATCAGATGTAGGGGTCCCCTACCTATTTCTTGAATACAGGAAATTTGATTAAGAACTTTTTTCCTGTTGCTCTCCTACAGTGATCTAAAAGTTCCAGTTTTCCCTAGGCTGCTCATTTGAGGTTGTTCACTGACACACAAAGGCTCACTTCCAACAAAGAAAGCAAAAGTACCCAAATAGGTCTTAGTTCTTTTGCATCATTTCCAGCATCTGCATACTTGGCACAGGAGCGTCAGAGGAAAAATAGTCCTGAGGGACTGATGCCATTCTATTTGCCTGTGAAGAGCAAAGCCCCATCTAAGAAAAGATACGTGAACATGAAAATTCACTTCTGAAAGGGAGAGCAAAGATATTAGAATTTAAAGAAGAAATAGTATTTTTCTCCTTCAGTTCAATCATGTTTACAGACCTGATCTGAAGCGTTCAGCCATAAAATTCCTCACCCATTCTTAATTTAAGTGAGAAGAATGCTTTTCTCTTATTTTAGCTAGAACCAAAAATATCACCTCCAGTGATCAAGTGAAAGATGACAAACGGTAGTATTAGCAGAATTAATTGCGCTCTCCTCTGTTTCCATAATTCTACATGGCATTCATTTTAGGTCATGGAGTTAGTTTGGGTTTGTGGGTTCTGGTTTTTTTTGGGGGGTTGGGTGTAAATATTTTCTTCCCTCCAAGGAAAGTATTTTTCTACTCTTCTAACCTTTCATCATGAGAAAGGCTACCATTTTCTGCAGACTTATCCCTAAAAAACAAAACAGAACAAACCCCAAAAAAATGCAAACTTGAATCAAAAGAGCAAGCAAGAAAAAGGAGTGCAGAATCACCTCCTTATACCAACAAAATACAAGCTTCAATCTTGGCATCTACCTTAAAGCATTTTTTTAATTTACAAAAAAAAAAAATCCACCAACCTAACGCATCCCAAAAAATCCCCAAAACCACAAATCCAAAAAACACCAAACCAATCCCAACATATATACTTAAGAACAGATCTTACCATTGTTATTGATACAACTTCAGCTAAACCAGGATTTCAAAAAATTATTAAGTCTCTTAAACACTAAATCAGAGATTTGATTTTTCTATTATGTTTTTTTCTTTCCAGTTCCTATTTTGCCTACAGAAAAAAAAGAATGGTGGAAAGGAACAGCCTGCTTTTTGGTATATCTGAACTCTTGAATCTTCTGTCTTCCTTCAGATTTTTAACATGTCCTTGCTGCAGAGATTGTGAGAGGAATAGAGAAAATACAATGCATGTTTTCAGATAAAATCCTTGTATTTTCCATCAAGAGGCAGTGAAGTTCAAAATTGATTCTTAATTAAATTTTAGGCTATGTTGAGAGAGGTCAAGTGTACCATTACTGTTATGAACATCAGTGGTTTTGTTCAGCTAGAAAGCTACAAATCTTTTTCTAGCTATCTTTCCTTGCATTTTGCAAGCTATTAATGAATCATTTTGTCATGTGTAGAACATTATCCATCTGAGGACATTAAAAATGTGCTCTCATTATGGACACTGATTATTATAAACCCTTATTTTCAGGTCTTAGGGTAAAACTCACTTTAGCAGATGGATTTTATTAATACATGCAGCAGCAGAAGGTTTCGCTGGAACTAAGAAGTGTAATCATACAGTGACAGTACTGGTGTCTGAGTGAAACAAAAATCTCATTTTCAGATCCTTTTGATCATTTTGAATCACATGAGAATAAGTGTTGTCATATATTAAAGGCTCTCACATATTAAAGACAGTTTATACTTAAAGAATCATGGTCATTCATTAGGGGTATCCAGGTTTCTCATGAGCCAGTGAAAGAATTCTTCTCTCTCTGTATGTATTCATCTATTAAGCATTTGAAGAGACTCAATCAATCTGTGTAATAGGAGGCTGCAGGTAGAGCCTTTTTCCTTCTTTGCAATCTTAGAGACACTTGTAGCACCCATAGTATCTCTCTCAATCTTCCCTGTATTTAATCCCACAACACCTTCAGAGATGAAAGGAATATTATCCTATTGATGGGGTAGTGAAGCACAGATCTCATGCAGCATTGAGGCACCTTTTTCACTCTGGTATCTAAACACCTTTTGAGATATGAGTCTACATTGCCCAAGGTGACACAGGAAGTCTACTAGGAAGGACTATGTTGAACCCAGGTACCCTAAGCCCCAGGCTAGGGACTCACTACTGCAAAATATTTCTTGACCTGAAGCTTCATTCTGTTTCTAAAAATACAAGTTGTATTATGAAGATCTATCTTCATGTCTGTTGCTCAGCCTGTTTGCTGTCATTTAGGGCCTGGAATACCAGAGTCAGCAATCACATTGCAACACAGAAAAGAAAATCCTATCATTTCAATAACAAACTAATTGTAAATCCATTGCCCCATGACTGAAATCACAAGTCTAGGGCTGCCTGTGTGGGGAAGAAGACTGGCTGCAAGCAGACCTTATTGTCAAGAGTACAAGAAACTAGATTATTATTGAGAAATTCTGGCTGTTCCTCTGAACCAAACTTCCCAACTTCACAGCTGCTTCCCACCTCCATCACATTGTCCCTATTAATGACATACAGAATTGCCACTCTGACCTGGCTGCAGGTGACCTGGCAATGCTACTCATGCTCTACCTTTGCAGGTCACCTTTAAACAGTGTGAAAAAAGATTTACTGAAATTGAAGTGTCAAAACTAAGACCAACTTCAGGATTCTTTAGGGCACCTTCCTGAGTTCTGTAAGGAAAACTAATTTGCTTTCATTAGGGATATATTGGGCTTGGAGACTTACGTGTGCCTTCATCTGAAATCACTGCAAACGGCTTAAGCAGATTACTGAATTTATGAGCCCTTTTAGTTATTACTGCAACTGTAAAAGAAACTAGAACAGTGTTATTGATTATCCCATTTAAAGAGTGTGGAAATCTGGATCTATTTAGTACATAATTTCAGAGTTCTAAAGAAAATGTTCTAAGAATATATAAGAGTCGTTAATTTCTTCATTATCTAAAATATTCCCTGAATCCAAATACATCCTTCCAGCACACTGGCCTTTTTCTATCCCATGAAATAACCTTAATAGCAAAGAAGTAGTAGATATGCTGCTAGTCAGAAAGTATAACATGAGTAGAAAACACAAACCCAACTGCAACTGAAGCTTAACATTTGGGGATGTACAGTGAAATCTTCAAATGAGAAATACAGCAGAAATACCTTCTAATTAGTAAAGTGGAAGAGTCCACCAAAATAGTAATGAGGTAGAACAGAGAACAGTTAGATGCTTTAGCTTATAGGTCGTCTATCCACAAAGAAACTTTGAATGCTGTTTCTTTCATACCCTCAAAAATTGTCCTCCTTTTCCTTATACCAGTCAGAATGCTTTGCTTTTGACCTATTTCTTTCTTGCAATCTATGAGAAAGTCTTCGACTAAGACTGAGCTGATTTCTCTTCTAGCAGTTGTTAGGGTGACTCCCATCCCAGAAATCTTTCTTGAATGCAATCCAGTGTAATACGCTATAAAGATTTCAACCAGCAAATTTGTAACCAAAACCTTCTTAACTCACTTTCATTATCCTTTGAAGTGATGTACAATCCTATGCCAAAATATTTGCATTTTCTCCTTAAATTCTGTGCCAGAATTACAGTACCTTGACTCAGTGTTTATGCTTACTAGAGTACATAAATGATCATGTTAATGTATCTTTTTTTTTCCTAGAGGGCAAACTAAAGCTTATATAGAATCTAGTTTGGGTTTTTTGCATATCCTCCAAGACTTGAGATTACAGTATTTGCCAAAGTATTCAAAAACTAGTCAACACTGACAAACTAGAAATGAATGAAATGAAACTGAGCTAATACGCTCAGTGGAAGAATTGTGAAACATTTGAGAAAAATTAGAGTCAAATTTTTACTTTAAATAAAACATGCATGGCAGAGTAGTCAGTTTAAAGCTTGATCCTCTGATATTCATTCATTTATTAAGATGTGAAGGAATTTTAACTCTTCTTATGAAGACCGGTAAGGATTTATTACCATAGCAGAGATCATAAATAAGGAATTGAATGTGTGCATAAAACGTGAACTGGAAAGTTTTAAACAGGTCAGCTTTTTTTAGCCAGCAGAGAGGTGTAGAAGCCTATGGATGCAACCACTGGGCATTTACAAAAGGAAAAGCTACATAGTTCACATGATGGAAAAGTACCCCACAACTGTGCATTAGAAAATTACAGGTAGAGAGATTTACAAGGAACACTTAGATAACCAAGGTACTTGATTACATCTTGTGCCTTTGGAAAAAAGCAAACAAAAAAGCCCTCAAAACAAATAAGCCCAAAAACCAAAACACTAAGCCAAACCAACACACTAGTCTCTCCTTAACTTTTAAATAAACCTAAAATATAAGATTATCCCCATTAGCAGTCTTACATTAGGTTTTGTCTGATGCAAGAGCTGAGGAGACTGGCCACTTCTCACATCTTGAGGGCTTGTAAGTGTCCTGATTCAGCACTCATCTGATTACAAAAGAAACAAATAGTATTAGAAATTAGATAAAAAATAGTTTTCAAAGTGTTTTACTTGTTTACCCCTTTATCAATTCATTATTTAAAAATCTGACCTATCTTAGCTGTAATATTTTTCACTGATAGCCCTCATTCCAGACATAGAGAACACTGCCTTTTTGCAAGGTATGTATATACACATTCTGCATGAGCAGAATGGAGAAGAACATAAGCAATGTGACATTTTGTACAGGGTTTCAGTGAATTTTGCTGGAAGGTCAAAAATCACATTTGAATTCAATAGATCACATCAGCACAGGTCTAGCATACACACTGCTACAGTATCAATCAGCTTTACAAATAGTATAAGATCACTTACGTATAGGTTAATTGTCTCCAGTTCAATTTCTTTACAATTAACATCAATGGACAGCTCCTTCATCTCGATGGCACTTTCCTGTAACAGTGAAAGTGTGTGTCCTTATAAGCAAAGGCAGCCAAGCACGTGGGCTATGTTAGAGAGAGTATGGCCAGCAGGTCCAGATAACTGGACAAACGGCTGACTGGAGGATACAGGAAAGTGCACCAGACTTCTCAGAGGTACAGAGTTGTAAGATGACAGGCAAGAAATGCAAGCTGGAAAATGAGAAATCTTGAAGATGTTGTGAAAATTTCTATCTTTGGAAGTGTTCAAGAACCAATGGGACAAAATCCTGAGCAGCCTCACCTAGCCAGACCTGCTTTAAGCAGGTGTTTGTACCACATGACCACCAACCTGAATTATTAAGGATTCCTTCCAGCCTGATTTATTCTGCATTTCTGTGAAACTGTCCGTTTGTCATGGTTTAGCCCCAGTCAACAACCAAGCACCATGCAGCCACTCGCTCACTCCCCCCTGGTGAGATGGGGGAGAGAATCAGAAGAGTAAAAGGGAGGCACCTCATGGGTTGAGATAAAGACAGTTTAATAGGTAAAGGAAAAGCTGCATGCAGAAGCAAAGCAAAACAAGGAATTCATTCACTGCTTCCCATGGGCAGGCAGGTGCGGTGAGCGAGGAAAGCAAGCGGCCAACTCAATGTGAGTGATAGAGCAAGCTTCAGCTTTATTTTTAAGTCACAGCGCTTTTATATGCTCTTGTAAACAAGCTTCAACAATTACCTAATACAGGTTGCGACACCTTCTTAACAAACAGTCTATTTCTGTACTTCGTGCCTAATTCCTTGTTCTTGTTTATCGTTTGCTCTCAAGGCCGAGAGATATCCCTGCCTTTCTTCTTTGCTCTCAAGGCCGGGATATCTCTCGTCTTTCTCCCTCCTCCAGGTGACTTGCAGATTCTCTGTAATTTTCCATCAGGGGGTCTGACACTGGGTCTGTAGTCAAGCTAATTCCATCGCATACCCATAACTCTCCAGCCCGCTTTCTATCCCAAACAACTTATCATGAGACCCACATGCTGATTCAAACCTAAAGTTTCCCACAGGCAGGTGTTCAGCCATCTCCAGGAAAGCAGGGCTCCATCACGCGTAACAGTTACTTGGGAAGACAAATGCCATCACTCCAAACATCCCCCCTTCCTTCTTCTTCCCCCAGCTTTATATACTGAGCATGACATCATATGGTATGGAATATCCCATTGGTCAGTTTGGGTCAGCTGTCCTGACTGTGTCCCCTTCCAACTTCTTGTGCACCCGGCAGAGCATGGGGAACTGAAAAAGTCCTTGACCAGTGTAAGTGCTACTTAGCAACAACTAAAACATCTCCACATTACCACCACTCTTTCCAGCAAAAATCCAAAACATAGTAGCTAGTATGGGACTACGAAGAAATTGAACTCTACCCCAGCTGAAACCAGGACACCATTATATTTCATAACAGATTAAGGTATTTTTCAACCTTAGTAGCCTTACTAATAGTCTCCAGTTTGGGTTGTTTGTTTTGGGGTTTTTTTTTTTGGGGGGGGGGGTGGGGGGGGGGTGGGGGGGTGGGAAAGGGATAGTTTCCCCCAAGATCACTGTGTCTATAGTTGATGAGGACAGTGACCTTCAGTGCTGTACAAATCTTTAACAAAACTGTCACATTTACTTCATATACCTATATATGTTGGTATATATGTATGCCTAATTACATATATATGTGTAATATGTAGCATTTCATATCATCAGCACTGATTTACCTAATCTGGGGGTAACTGTATGCTTCTAAGTGCAAATGCAGTGGCTGCTCTGATCTGCACCAGAAAGCAAAGAAAGAATGATAAAAGCTGACTTAGGGGATGTAAAATTAAGCCAATTTGCAGTATTAGTCTGCAGTCACTGTGGTATCTAGAGTGCAGGCACCCCACAAACTGACTGAGAAGAACACAAAAGGATGATTGGTGATGAGATTTAGCAAAGTAGAGACAAGAGTGAGTAAAGTTTCATAACCCACAGAAAGCTATTTTTAACCAACCTTTTTCTTTTCCCTAAGCAGAAACTGCAAAAAACTATGTGAGTCTGACTATCCCAAGTCAGGGTGCTCGCAGCAAGGCCAGTCATTTTGAACAAAGCAAACTCAGAGTTGATGCCTTTTGATACAGTTCAACAGCATGCATTTCAAGGACAACAGCCAGCTCAATTCTGTCATTTTCAGATCTATAAGATGGTCTGCAAGTACAGAAGGTGCCCATGCAAATTTCCTTTGAAGCACAGATAAAAGTGGCAAATGATGTGTGGTTATTCTTATATAGAAAGCACACAAAACCCATTATTCCATCAGCTTGCCACCAAGTGAAGCCTTACTTGTCTTGAGACCTAAAAATACCTTATTTGAACAGCACAAAGTATGTTCAGTCTCCAAAGTGAAACATTTTAAAATGTCTTAAGAGTTTTAAAAATGCAGCTAATGGTTTTTAAACGGTTCCTGCCCTCTTTCCCACCTCCCCTCGCCCCCCAGTTTCAGTATCAGAGGGAATGAAAACAGTTCACTGAAGCAAACCTTCATAGGACCAGCCACAAAAATGAAGTAGAGAGGAAGTGGATCATCCCTGACCCTTTTCATCCAATAGCCCCAGAGTCACACACATTCAGAGCTGAAGACTATGCTCAGTTTCCTGTTCCCATGTTCAGTCTCCATGAGGCAAGGATTTCATCCAAGGAGCAGCAGTTTCTAAAGCACCCACCTCAAAATACTTCACATCCTTCCACAGTATTTGGACAGTCACCCAGGCAGCAGAAAGAAATGGGCTGCAGTCCTTTTGGTTTGATCCAGCTAGTTCTTACTCTGGAAAGATTCTTTAAGTAAAAAAAAAGTGGGGCCTATATTTTTAATTCCTCTGGCTTAAGAGTCTAGCTTAAAAATGTTTCAGTCTAAACTAGTCAGATTCACGACTCATTTGTCAACAGAAACCACATTTTATAGTAAATAAACTAGCCGGGGGAGGGTGTGATCTTTTAAAACTATAAGCCTAAGAATCCATTTCAAAATGTACTTTGTTTCATATTTCCTTTTGCCATTTGCCATCATTTATACACTTTGTTTAATTGAATTAGGTACCAGTGGAAACAAACATGAGGAGATGCTGTCAACTGCTGGACATCAGTTGTTAGATAGACACCACACACACTCCATCCATATGGAAAGGTAGTCCTTTACAGAAAAGTTAATAAATTCAACATTTCAAAGCAGAAGATGTTTCCATTCAAACCCAACGTAGATCTGACTTTTCATAATTTAGGGAAAAAGGACCGTCATAATCTGCAAATGTAATATAATTTCTCAAGGAATATATCTCATTACATTTAAAAGGAACTAAAACTTGATGAACAAATAGACTGTGGCTTCTACCTACCCTCATTATATCCTGATCTACTGGTATTTTTGGCCCCAAAAAACCCATTGCAAGTTCATTGAAATCTTATTATTGGTTATAGCAGCCATTGGATCAAACCCATTAGTAGGAAGTCACGGCTTATAAATATAAAGACTTATTGCTACAAGATTTTATTTCCATGGATACAGCCATATGAAAAATTACATATTTATCTTTTCATTCATGTTTTCAGGAACTGTGACCAGTCACAGATGGGAACATAATATTTCCACCCTGAAGAGTTAAATCAAGCCCTTTTCTCTATACAGAGTAAGTCTCTAAACAATACATTTAGCTATAGGAAAATTTAACCAAGCGTAATGAATTTTATCACACAGCAGCTGTTCAAATAAAGCAAAGCAAATTTGGCTTAATAGATACTTGATGAGCATACACGGGTCTAACAGAGAGGCCAAAGCAAAAGTGTTCCTGTGTTGTGTATTGTTATGTAGTAAAGTCTTGAAGATATGAAAGACTAAAAATCCCAATATATCTATTTCAATTCTACTTAACTATGCTGGACATTTAGATAATTAATATAATAGTATACAGAGTTTTGTCAGATTAAAGACTTGATCTGATGACATATAGGCACTATAAGCAGTGCCCACTATTGCTCTGGTAGGGGAAATCCTGTTAATTAAAACCACATTTATAAGAGTAAAATTTTAAAAATTGGGGGCATATTACTTTGTAGGCATTGATCCAGAAGTAAGATATTTACTTTTCTGGTTGAGTTATGCAATTCTTTTGTACAACACAATACATAAAGGCTCACATAGGATGAAGAGAACAAAGCTGATAATTTCCTAGTAAACTCACTTTGATGAAAAACCAGTAATGCTTTCTTAACTGCTTTCTCACATGATGCATAAGAAATTTCTAGTAGCACATTCCCTGTTCAAAATCAAGTTTGAAATTGGCCAGATTAGGCCAAACAATTTAACCTTGAGGCACCATGCAACAGAGCTCAAGTATTTCTTCAAAGCAGGGGGAAGAAAACCACTTGAACAGTTTTAGTTCAGGCTACCTACAAAAAGGACGCTTCTGGACTGAGTATGTTTTGACAGAGTTTATATTGCTTCAAATCTAATATTTTAAGTATAGTGACAATAAATACTTGTTTTTAAAAAGGTAAATCCCACTAACCTCTTTTCATAAAAGTGTTACAGGATTTATCAGGTCAGAACTGGAAGGTGCTGTGAGGACAAAGCTTCATTATAATTAGCTGCAAATGGAGATACAGCGGCTTCTCTGCTAGACATTACCTCTGGGCACAATCAAATACTCTGAAAAACATCCCATCTTCATTTACGGAGCCACAGGTGGACTTCGAACACCCACCAGTAGATCCATGGGAAAGGCACTTGGCTTTAATGTCACAGCTCCCATGCCATAAAGGCTGCCCTGCAGTGGCTGATGGTAGCAGCTCCAGCTAGCACTTGGCTGTATTCTAAGGAATTTTTTGCCCGCTTATCAGGTGAGCCACATTTCTCCAAAGGTAAGAGGGACTCACTATTACATCCCAAGGCTCTCCCATCAGTGCACACTTTCATTCTTCAACATTTAACAGGAAAACAAAGATAACTGGTCACTCTGTGTGGGCTATATTGCATGAAATCCTTCTCCTCCTGTGTCTCTAGTACTGAAAGAGGATACTTCTCCCATCACTGTCGTCACTTCAGATTGCATTGCACAACCCTGTCAGCCTCCTAGAATTCTCCCCCACCTACAGCTCCCCACCCTCTCCTTTATTTTTAAATAAAAAACACCTGTCCTGTCTCCCAGCTGATTCTATAACTGAATAGGGCTGACTGAACCCAAAATTGCCTCTACTGTGTTGTATTTGTGACTTAAAACACACAAGGAGACAGCAATTTGTGCTATTAATACGGAGAACAACATGGAACACCCTCCTCCGAGAAACAAATTGAGAGTTTTCAGCTGGAAGCTCTTATGGTTCTAATGTTTTCCTTCTCTGCCTTTGTCCACAGTTGCTGATGAGAGCTAAACTCTTGCATCTGTCCCAGAAAATTACAAGAGTTTAATCAAGTGGCTGTGTGATATATCTGGTGACAGCAGATTTAGTTACTGCTGTGATAAATGGTTGATCAATGTACTATTATTCTTTCCTTTCTTGGCTTTTCTTCCTTCCCAGAAAGCATAATACTACAGTATCACAGACCAAATTTTCTACACTTGAGAAGTCACTACCCACTTCTAAATCCCAAAGACAATATTTCCTGCTTCAGCAATAAAGGCATGTGTTGCATCTTAAAATTCATGGTTGTCTAGCAATCCTTTTATTTTCACTAATCGTTACTGCATTGAACTTTGCATGTTGGCCATTTGGAAATGTCTTCCTTAATTTTTTTTTTTCTAAGTAGTTCAGAGCAACTGTCTTTTTTCAACAATATTCAAAGAATTCCTGCTTTATGGTCTTCCAAAAAGAAGAAAACAAAATAGTAATTTAGTCTTTTGTTCCATTACTTTCCAGCCTTGATCAATCTAGTTCTTAGTCCAAGACCAAGCTAACAATGTGAACTTCAGTCATACATCTGTCATACTGTCTTTCCCAGCAAATTTGGGGTTAGATAACTCAATATGGCTCCTGTTCAGTGATCAGATGAGTCAAACATTTTTGGCAAGCTTCCAAATATCTTCAAAAAATACTTTCTATATACTTTCCCTTTTGAAAAGTTGTTCCTACAGGTTGGTGATTTTAATTTCAAAATGCCTCACACAATGTTCGTTGATGTTACTAGTAAATCACTTTGTTCTTCTTACAGCTCACCTCAGAAACCCTCTTTGACTGTAAAATGCCATCTGATACCTACTACAACACAAGACAGGACAACATTGCCTGGGTTCTTTCATTTTTGTGGTTTGGTTTTTTTGAAGGTCATCTATCCCAATTCACTTTGGATATTACAAGAATGAAACCCTTTGGACCAAAAGGGCAGATTTCAAATTAAAGGAGTCTGTGCTGTCTGTAGAACTTGCCCTGCTATTCAGTGTGCTGTTATATTAAAATGTGTATAAATTTAACTTTTAAGTGTAAAGTAATCAAAAGCTCAGAAAAGCAAACCTCCTTCAAGCTTTTTGCTTTTACTGCCATTTTCTGTCTTACTAAGCAATGTCTTAGTCATGATGTCATTTCTTGTAAGGTAGTAATTGCAAAAAATGCAGAAGTCATTCATCTACAGTAGAAGTTTGGAATGGGCACTTTACATTTTGATTATGAAAGAAAATGGTCCATATGGCATAAATATCTTCAAATAAAATGGGAGTTCATGAATTTATAGCAAATGTGATAAAGGCAAAAAGATCAAGAGGAAATGCTGTCATAATGGTCTTTCAATAGACCTAAGAAAAAAACTGGCTCTTACCATTGCTGAGCAAATAAAGACACAAATCGATAAGAAAAGTTACCAGTTAAACAGAAAATAATCCAGAGCAAAGTTCATATAGTAAAGTGATCTGCCTTCAAATGAAGTTAAAAGGCAAAATTCCTAGTGAGACAAACCTAAGAGCTATAAACTAGAATACAAATAAAGACATCTGCATTAGTGGGTATTGAGAGCTTTTAACTGGCTTAGTGACTGAAAGTGCAGGTAACAGTTCACAAAAGCAGCTTGGAAAAAAGGGTAGGTTTTGGGTTGGTTTTTTTGGTTGTTTTTTTAAGAAATATAATTTTCTTTACCTACTATGAAAATACTTCAGTGTTTGCAAAATTCAAATCTGTGTTCATCAAATACCCATTTCTTAAGGAGATAGCCTGTGTCTTCAATTACTAAGTCCTAAAAATACTTCTAAATACGTGGTCCGTGTTATTGGTTCTGGAGCCACATATTTACTTCTCTGGTACACACCTACTCTAGGGCAAGAAATGGACTTCTGATTGGATACTACTGAAAGGACTAAAACTTCATTTTTAATTAGCTTGAAAATCTCCAAACTTCAACATTCAATTCCTTTCTCCAATAGCCCTAATATAGACCAACACCTTCTATATTACTGTCAGTAATTCTGAATCTTTTTTCTTGCGCATCTTTAGACCTCTGCAGCTTAAATCAAAAGGTTGTGCTCCAGTGACTGGCAGAAGATATTCATACCTCGAATAAGACTCCTATAGTCTTTAAAACACAATGCAGGTGCAGGGATACTATTTAATTAAATTATTCTATGTGAAATGGAGCTAATATCTTTGTTTTCTGAGACTAGTTTGATTTCATAACTATGCTACCTGTGAAGTTTAGTGTCCTACAAACAAGTAGAGTGAAAACACGATACCACAGAACAAGAGAACTTCGTTACTGGTTTGTCTAAAATTGCTAAAGCAAACACCTCCTAATGGCATAAGTATACCATAAGAAAAAAAAAAAGAAAGGCTCAAACATGGCACCACACACCAAAATTCCAAAACAAACATCTAGACATTTAAATGTGAGCATTCAAAAATAGAGTAATATGTCTGACCTAAATCAGTCAATAAATATTTTGCATTTCTTCTATAGAAGACAACACATGCACTAGTTGATATCTGCAGTAGGTGCATGCGTCTACTCCAAAGTCCTCCACACTATACTGACTGATCACTTTCATGTCTGTAAAAATACCCTCCTTTGAAAGCTGTGATAGTCAGAGATCAAATCCTCATTTTCTAGTAAACAAAGGCAGAAGCTACAACCTTTTGCTGTGGAATTTTGTTGTGGACCCATTTTGCTGCATAATAAACTAAGGCCTTTATTTTTATTCTTCTCTTTTGTGTATTACCTACACAATAGTAGGCAATAGCTTTGGCATACATGAAAAATAGTGGGCAAGATGTCAAAAAAGAAAATAGAACTGTATCCACTGGTCAGTCATAATAAGAGAGGTAAAAATCCCAATCAGGTTAGACACTTCAATTTCTTTTTCATTGTAGTAGAATGTGGGAGAGCAGGAAAGAGACTATCTAGGACTGCACAGAGCCAGAGGTCTTGCAGAAAAGAAAGAGCATAAACTTCTTGCTCAAATTCTGTTTTGTTCTAGGCAGCATTACATTCAACAAGTCACATAAGAAAATGCGAGACTTACCCACTTTTTAAATTGGTATTGCTATGGTCAGATTTATCACTCATTGATGGAGTGCACTATGTATCTTATGAAGATTTTATTGCAGTTCCTCCTGGTGTGAATTAAACTAGTGAATACAACTGAACTAACAGCTGCTTCAACATTTCTCCATATAGAAAAGCTGGCTGATTTTGTTGATTAAGTGATTCATTTTGAATTATTCTTTCACATCTAATTGTTAAGGAGCATGGTAATGTTTATAATTGTGTCTGACTTGTGTTGTGAAGTTCTTGTTTCCAATCTACTATTCTTTTTATCCCCCATTTCTCCTACCAGCTACACTATAAAACTCCAAAGCAGATTTGTAAACTTTTAGAGAGAAGGGAGAAGAGAGAAGTGAAGTTTTCTGTTACACTATCACCACAGACCACAGGTCCTAAAACAATAAAACCCAACAAGAAAATCTCTGCAAAATGAAATGCAGCTGCAATATAGTGTCCAATAAAATGATTGGGGAATTATTGACGAAAAATCCCTAGAAGCCTTCATCAGAACAAGACACAGCAACAGTGCAGAAGG
Organism: Phalacrocorax carbo; assembly: GCF_963921805.1. Taxonomy (NCBI): domain Eukaryota; kingdom Metazoa; phylum Chordata; class Aves; order Suliformes; family Phalacrocoracidae; genus Phalacrocorax; species Phalacrocorax carbo. The sequence goes on along the minus strand of NC_087520.1, from coordinate 31,875,983 downwards.
TATTAAAGCCTTTAGATTACGCTGACAGTTGCCACTGAAGCAGGTAAAAGCAAAAGTATTCTCCTTTTCTATTTTTTAAACAAATTAAAACACACACCTACCAACTAGACTTTCACCAAAATATTGCAGTGTAGATAAAAGATCATAACATTTTCTCAATTATCTAGGAAGTAAAAGCATATGGCTCAAATTCACCATCAGGTTTGTAGGGCCCTCCACCGTCTTAGGTACTAGACATTTCCTTCAGGGCAGAGGTCTGCTCAGCAGCACCCCAGTGACAGCAGCCACCAGCTTGCCAGAGATGTACAGTAGTGAGCAGAGCACAGCTGCCTTGGCTGCATTGCACAGCCTTCTCCTGGGCAGCAAAGCCTACTGGAAATGTCACAGCACTCTTGCCATGATTTTGAAACCATCTGTTCTAGAGAAAAGCTCACCTACCACGTCAACTTCTATGGTGTAACTTTTAAACACATATTCCAGCTGTTGATGAACTCTGGTTTTGCTCTTCGATTATCTTGCCAATGGAAAAAACACAGCATACACTAAACACCACATTAGAACCAAGCCTTGTACCAAGCAGCACTTCTGGGCTGTCTAGGCAAAGTTTTAAACTGCATTACACCAATAGGTCCCCAAATACATCACAGTTTTAGGGAATACAGCTAGAAAAGACAGGTTAACTGAAACAAAAGCAAAGCTTTTATCTGAACGGCTGAAATTTTAAAAAAAACAAGCTACAGATCTAATGACCCAGTGTTTTGGGACATCAGCTGAAAAGAAACAGAATGGCATAAAACATATTTCTGGAGTGCCAACCAAGCTATCTTTTTGCTTAAGGAAGTATATTCATTGTTGGTTAAGGTCCTCTCTATACATCCTATATTTGGACAAAATTTGCACTTTGGGTGTTTTCCTATTCTGCAGTACCATCTAGTGACATTGCAATGAATGTGAATAGAGCTTCATTGCAGTGCTACTTTTTGGTGGTGCAATTATTGGATTAAATTTGCAACTCCCACTTTAACCATTTTTTCCTGGCTTGTTATGAGCCCCATTAAAAAAAAAAAACATACAGTAGAAGATACAGACTAGAAGAAATAAAAATGTTCACTAGTCCAGACACAAAACACTTTCTGCCTGAAATTGTCTCTCCTCCTGTCAGCCAGAAAGCAATGAATCTACAGGTGTGAAACAATTTGTGAAATCAGTTTAAAACAAATACACCAATTAATAAGGCACTCATGTTAATCTGCTGTCACCACCTATCAAGTAACTCTTTAGTGGTATCTTAACTGTAGGGTGTGAGATATCTGATAAACTGTGTCATTGATGATGGTAGCTGCCTCCCTGCTTTCCAGAAGATCTTAGCTGAACCTGCCCTTAGAAGCATTCTTGGGGAATCTAGACAGGGAAAAAAATATTTCTAAGCCCATCCCAACATTCTCTTGCGTACTGAATACAAATATTCTTAAAGTGTTAAGATAGTGACTGAGAGTTGAAAGACTATTTGTTGAAAAATGCTTTAGATATTATTCCTACAAAGTAAACCAAATACTTCATTTGTAGGCTACCTTATCTCAGCTTTACCAGGGAGAATAAGAGGCAAAGATAATGAGTTTTTACAATGCCACAAAAGGTAAATAAAACCTTAAACCACAAAATAAAATCCTTTGTTACAAAAGGTTTTAACACCATTTTATTCAAAAACCCCATCAATCTGGATTTAATAAGTGCTTCCCCCCAGTTATTCCTAACTCACAAAACAAAAGCTTACATTCTCAACCAGAGCTTTCAATACCTATTCCTAATTACAATACAAAATACTAGAAATTAAAAAAGCAAAACAAAAAACCAACACCAAACCACCATGCACACAAGACCTATTTTTAAAACAGGGTTTGGATCCACTATTTTTGTTCAGGATACAAACTGTGTAGTTTAAAGACTTATTTTACACTATAAATATTCATGCATTAAAAGTTGTAAATTATGTCTAATGCAGAGAGAGAATTTATGTGCAATACCTAGCTTAAAGACATATAAAATGATCTGGAAGGATAATTGAAGGACAGCTGATCAGCAGCAAGCCAGAATCACCAGCAGCTGTGCTTTTGTTATTATTTGCTTAATATTCAAATCATCTATCATCTGGGCACATAAAGGAAGTTTTTAAAATACACTGTGATCATAACCAACGCTGGACAATCACCTACCTGGACTTTCATCAAGAGAGACAGGTAAAATCATTATCTGTGCCACTGTAAGGCAACAAGAAAAAAAACACCCCTTGTGCAACTAGTAACTTCATCTGATTGTTTCAGAAGTTTCAGCGCATCTGTCCTCTGCATGACGGAGCAGATGACATCAAAACACTGAAGCATGGACAAGACTTGATGCCACATATCTTACCATAAAGCAATGACACATCAATATTCTAGGCTTTCATCTCCATGCTTTTTGAAAACACATCACTTTCTATAAGGATATGGTATAAAACTTGTAGCAGAATTATCTAATAAAGGATTGGGCCCTAAATAAGAAGCTTCAGTAAATGCACATCCACAGTTCTGATGTTAAACCAGGTGAAAATCTACAGCACCGTCAGAAATTCTTGGGCACTTCTGAATTTTGCAGTCATTGCATTCAATAGAAGGCCTGCCATTGTCTTCAACAGGAGCAAAGAAATGGAGTAAAGTCAAATTAAAAGCTTTCAAAAACCCTACAAGCAGTCACTGTGGTCTGGTTGGCTAATGGGCTCCATGAATTTAAATGTCAATAACCCAAAACAAATGTATTCTGCAGCACTGCCTAGTAACGCTACATGGGTTTCACAAAAACACAGTATTGCAAAACAAATTTTAATATTAGTTCCACAATTTATGTGTATTAATTCATTGCATGCAGCTCACACTGATCACTGGGGAAGCATTTTAACCAACAAATTCAGCTATATGTAGAACAAAACCCAGTACCTCCACACCACTGTCAGAAGGATTATGAAGTTCTTTAGTCTCCAGATTCCTTTCTACAGGTTGTCAAGCCAAAAATAGTGTTGGCAACATTAACCAAAACCAAACTGTAGAGTCATATGGTTAAGACATGGATTGGCCAAAGCAAGAGAAAGTTTTGTTGCAATATTTAATTCAAATGTATGTAAAATACTTGAGAATAGTCGTAATCTAAAAAGTTTCAGATTCCAGGTAACTCATAATTGTATCAGCAATTCTAGGAATACAGAAAAAGATCCCACTCAAGACTTCTGCAACTTTCTCCTTCAAGGAGGGCTAAAACTGATGTTTTAATTTGGCTACTGGGGGAGGAGGGAAGCAGGAAGGAAGGCAATTTTTGCACAAGGAGTTTTCACTATAGATAACAGTACTCATTACTACTATATTAAAATCACTCAGTCCTACCTCAGGATAGCCTTCTACTGGCATGATTACACTACTCCCAGTGACAGATTTCTAGCAATTAAGAATAAAGTGGCAGACTGCTTTAATAGAACTCTCACTTTCTTCAGTAACTGCTGCTGTTACAAGAGACATACTTAGAAGTCACACAATAGGGCTTAAAATGACTCTCATCCAAGAGGAGAAAGAGAAGACAGCAATGCCTATTACCTGGCTAAATGAGACTGAAGCTTTGGACCACAAACTCAACTGCATTGCACATTAACTTCTGAAGACCCATCACGAACCCATAACTTCTGGCAGCATTGAACCACTCCTAGGAAGTCTTAATTCATTATCTGACGTATTACATTTTCCTCCTCATTGATTCACTGACCATCAACTACATATTTTTAGTGTAATAAGTCTGTTTTCTTCCTGTTGGATGCTATACTAATTCTAACGATTTGGGACTGTTGTGGTTCAGCCTCAGTCGGCAACTAAACACCACGCAGCCGCTCACTCACTTCCCCCACCCCTGTGGGATGGGGAAGAGAATCAGAAGAGCAAAAGCACAAAAAACCTCATGGGTTGAGATAAGAACAGTTTAATAATTAAAATAATAATAATAATTATGATAATAATGACAATAATGTTAATATAACAAAATGGAAAAGGAAGGGAAAGAAAAAAGGAAAAAAACCCACAGAAACACGAGTGATACAACCGCTCACCACCCACCGACCGATGCTGGCCATCCCCAAGCCGTGATTGCTTCCTCCCTCCCCAGCCAGCTCCTCCCAATTAACATACTGTGCATGACGTTACATGATATGGAATAGCCCTTTGGTCAGTTTGAATCCACTCTTAGCTGTGCCCCCTCCCCTCCTGGCTCCTTGTGCACCAGGCAGAGCATCAGAAGCTAGAAGAGTCCTTGACTAGTACAAGCACTATCCAGCAACAACAAAAACATTGGTGTGTTATCAACATTGTTTTCATACTAAGTCCAAAGCACAACACTATGCCAGCTAGAGTGAAGAAAATTAACTCTATCCCAGCTAAAACCATGACAGGGACCTCAAAGAATCAAGGAAGAATCTGGTTAAAAGCAAGTTGTTTTAAACTGAAGCTCTTCAGTTTGCTAGATCATCTCACAACCTGCTTCAGATGCTGGATAGCACCTTGCAGAGTCCTCAGAGCTATTCCTGGCACTGATACTAAGTGTTTTGAGACAGACACACACCCCCCCCCAAAAAAAAAAAAGAAAAGAAAAGGAAATCTTTTACCAGTGCTAAATGGAAAAAATTGAGAGCCACACTATGTAACGTTTTGTCTAGCTAACAAAAATAGTCTTAGGTTTCCCCTACATACCCTTTCCTTCCAGAATTTTGAGAGAAAGCTAAGGAATACATGGACTTGTAATACACAATTCATGTTATGTTAGAAGCCTGCAGAAAGTCTGATGTCTTCTTGATCTTCCAGAAAAGTTTGGAGATACAGAAGAAATCATTACACACACACGTGCATACTCATACACAAAGTCTTTGAATGGACCAAGGGTGGGTAACATTGCTGTCTCCCCTTACCTTACTTGCTACTACTGAAGTTTACTCAATAACAGATACATTTTTATCCCTGATCTTACATTTGCATCAAATGTTTTCTAACCATCATTACCTTAGCAGTGAAGTTAACACCAATAATTTTTTTTGTAGTTAAATAGGTTTTTATTAAAAGGAAAGGCTAAAAATTATTCACATTTTCAGTGTTTTGAAGTAAACAGAGGTTTTAAACATTCTTCCCTTGCCTCTAAGTTGCTATACATTTTCAGATAAAAACAATTATCTATATGTGCTGTCACATCATGAGGTGGTGCTTTCTTACTGCTGCTTATTTTTCCCATGCAAGGCAAAAACAGGTGGGATGTGGTATTATTTAGGCACAGTACAAAAGATGCTGAGCAGAAAACTCCCCCACTCTCTCTCTTATGGCTTCTTATGATATCTCCAGGTCAGTCACACACTACAGATCTTCCAGATTTACAGAGTTACTGATACCCACACAAGTACAGCCTCTGCACCTGCATTCTTGCCTGCCTTTCCCTGGGGAGTGCTAATCCCAACCTTGCTCCTTTATCCAGCTGCCAAAGTTGAAAGTGTTATTTTGGGGATTCCTTCTCCCTACCCATCCTCAAATCCATTTGAAGCCACGTTCAGAATATACTGGAGTGGAACAGACCAACAAGCAAATAACTTCCCTGTTACAAAGACATAACTTAAGAGCTCTGCTAAGACCATACAGGAACAGCTGCTGAAGTGACAACACCACAAAGTTCAGAAGAGTTGTTTTGTGTAGATAAATAAGCAGAATCAAACAATAGGGCACAGTGCATCATTCTGATGCTCCTGCTCACAAGACCTGCTGCACAGACTGAACAAGTCTAGCATAAAGAAGATTCCTTAAAGTAAACTCACCAGAAACCCCTGCATTATACTTTTGTTGTTCTGCTTTCATCCTTTGGGAATGTCCTAGTACATCTTATAAACTCTGGAAAGAATGAACTCATGGCAGGCTTAAAACACATTGCAGGGGAAGTTAGATAAGTTTAATTACATTTAAATTCCTAATATATTGGCTAAAGTTACTGAAAATGCTGATGACACCCCCATGTAGCAATACTTCTAGGCTCTGTTAATTTTCATCCCAAGTGAAAAATAAACATAGAATGCTGTCTATTTAAAGTTCTTTTTAATTATGTACTGTCATATTATGTACTACTGAGTAGTTCAGGTGTTAATGAAATATAGCCCAACGTCTCACCTATTCAATAAAATCCTTTATATGCCAATCATGCAAACAAAAGAAAATAATCAATAAACTGTGGATATTTTATTTCATTTAATGGTGCAAGTTACTTAATGTACCTTCTACCAACACTAAACACAACTATGCAGACTATACAGAACTCTCAGATACTGACTATCTTTCTTCTCAGGGGGTTTTCTGCCTTCTGGCACTTAAACTTGAAATAAATCGTCAACACATTAAAACACTGCAGTGTGTAGCCCTTTCAGACAAGGTTAATTAAAAACAAATAGAGTAGGTAAGTCCCTCTTTCAAAACTACTCAATTCAACCAGGGACAGCTTTGAATCTCTACAGCAACAGGCACCAGGTAACATTTACAAACCCACAAGCCCTCACCAGGCCCTCATGCACTGGGAAATATAGTGCCTCCCACCCCAGCCTGACCTGCCTGCCCCACATGCAGCAAAACAGACTCACCATGTGACAGAGGTACATTGGGAAAAGCTAAAAAGGAAAGAGCAGTAACAGCTCCAGAAATTGCAAGCAGCAGCTGAGGAGGAACGAAGTAAGCAACACCACTAAGAAGCTAAAAAAATACAAACAGTACGAAAAAAAAATGCTAGCTAAAGTATATCTCTTCCTCAGGCCATGGTTAACAGGCCCTTTTCTTCTGCCCTCCCCCACCACAGTCAGTGCTACAGGTTTTTGGGTAAACACAAAATAGTAGTAGTATTCAAAAAAATTTAAGAGTCAAAAATCAGCCTAGGAAGAAAAAATAAGACCACTGTGAATGTAGGGTGCTAAGGGTCTTTAAAAAAAAACCCAAAAACATGATTTTCCTTCTCAGCATCTGGGTTGGTGCAGAAGGACTGTATCACCACAACACAAGATACTTTTATAGCCAGAAGTAGCTTTGTGCTGTTTCCACTGCCTCCAGCCTCTAGAAGCTGAAAGGGGATATCCACCCTTCATCCTAGCTTTTGCTGGGTTTGGCTAAGCTTCATCAGTCCACCTGAAGAGCCAGATCCCACATCTACCCAGAGTCCTCAGGCTCAGTTCCCTCACTTCCATCAGTGGGATCAGTGACAACGACCTCCATGAGCATCAAAAGAAGTCTTACAGCCCTTTCTGTCCAATATTCAACTGCAAGGAATATTAGTGTCCCTAGGGATACAAGGAACAGGCAGAAATAACCATAAAGGTTTTAAAAAAATAGATCATTAGCAATGCTACAACAAAAGTATGACAAACACTAGAACATAAGGCTTCTGAATTTTTAGAAGTCTTGACTGGTTTAGGACAAAGGCTGTAAAAACTGGCCAGAAAGGGGATTTTCACTCACTTTTATGAATGTTGTTTTATACTACAAAGGTGTGGTTGAGCCGACAACTCAGCCCCACACAGTCGCTTGGTCACTCCCCCACCAGTAGATAGGCAGAGAATCAGAAGGGTAATGCTCATGGGTTGAGATAAGAACAGTTTAATAATTAAAATAAACAAAAAAAAAATGCAGTGGAAAGGAAAACAACAAGAGGCATGAAACCTGGGGGGGGAAGGGAGGGAGGAGGGCAATGAACCACCAAAACAAACCACACACAATGCAGCCACTCACTGCCCACCAACCCGACACCACACCTCCCTGAGCCGCAACTGCCCCGCCCCTTAATATACTGGTCATGGTGTCACATGGTATGGAATGAACATCCCATTGGCAAGTCGGGGTCAGCCACCCCCACCATGGCCCTGCCCCTCCCAGCCTCCCACCAACACAGCAGAGCACAGGAAGCTGGAAAGACCCTTGACCACCACAGTGAAGAGATTTAACTCCTCCTCAGCCAAAACCAGCACAAAAGGTTTTGCCTTTGGACACAAAAGTACCTGTGCATATTATTTTCTATTCTTGGTACCATTTATTTAGTGGAGGTTTTATTCTTCCAATAAAGCATATATTCATGCTTCCCCAGTGGCTGTCATCCAATTTATTAATGAGAATATCAAATCTGCATTTCAACAGTCATATGGAAACAAGGTCCAGCATCAAGTTAAAATAACATTTATTAATAAAACCAAGCTGCATGAATACTTGAAGATAATATGAAGGCACAAAAAAATAATCACTCCCAGGAGCAGAAAGAAAAATAATTAATCCCAGTTTCCTGCTGGCTCAAAGTCAGATTTCCACCTCCCCCAGAGCTCTTCAGTAAACCAGACCCCAAGATAGGAACTTCCTCTGTGTTTATTGGAAACTGAAAACTGTACTAAGAGCAGTTGGTTTCTAGGTAGATGTTTCACAGCTAGAATAATTTTTCCATCATTGAATCTCTTTCCTACCCCACCTGCAAAGATCCCAGATGTAAGTAATTGCCATGTGTGACAAGCCTGAACTTTTCTCACCCTTTTTTTTCCCCCCAGAACTCCCACAGCATTATAGCCCCAGCAGCTACCCATAGGCCACGGAATGGTGGCAGCATGCACCCTGCACTGCACTGACCTCCCACACCAGATCTGGCCCTTTGTACATGGCTATTGGCAGTTACCAGATGCAGTTAGCTGAACATGAGCCAATACAAGGCATTAAGGAGCTCAGATCCACTGTACTCTGCACTGCTTGTTCTCTCACCTGCACTGCCAGTCAAAAGGACATTATTACTCCTGAGTTCAGCTGTGGGCAGATAACAGCTTATTTAAGCTAAGACATTTTTCTTCATTAGGTTCCCTGGAGTGACTGAATGGTGTAGAGAATGCTTTAAGCCTGGAGAGGATGGGAGTGGGTGAAAAGATTGAAAAGTAGCCATAAAAGTTCCTTTTCTCCAGGGGAAAATCTGTTGAATAATGAATTTAACAGAGAGATGATACCAGCCAACCATTCAGTTGAGATCTGAACATCTTTAATCAATAAAATACTAGCACTAGAAAGCACATTTATACTTTCCTATAAGACAGCTTATAAGCAAACCATAAATGAACCCTAGCAATGTACTTGTAAATGTTGACATTTTCCATTCCACTTTATTTTAATTCTAAAATTGCTCAAGACCCAGATCTTGTTTTGAAGACAGTTGCATTAAAATAAAACTGAGTAAAGGTACAAAGGTCAATCTCACCACGCACAATCCTTCTTAATTATGAATTTATTATATGGTTGTTTTTTGTAAAAAAGGTAATGCCAGAATTAATTAGAATCCATACACTTTAATCCACTACAAGAAATTAATTCATTGTACAAGTGCCTTTGGGCACTATCTCTAGATTTTTCATTTTTAATTTTTTAATGAGGCAGGTATTTCCATATTATTGCAAATGATGACAGGAAATGCAGGCCACCAAAATGAATAAGTTATCAGGGAAGAAGCAGGTAGCCTATGGATCACCATAGGTGCAAGCTTGTAGCATGACTACATACTAAGACCTGTTTAAATTGCCTACTGTTTCAAAACAAACATTCAAAACCAGCATTATTGCTATGCCACAGAACAATTGTGTCAGCTACACAGCACTTTATATACTCCCTAGATATTATAACCTCAGCAATATTAACAGAATTATTTGAACAGCTATTTTATCTTCTATAATTTGGATAACAAATATTTTCTCTTGATTATGCTCCTCCATTGAACATTACCATTTCATCAAGCATACTGATAATCTCATGTTATAAATGACACAAATTGTCTTCTCTTGCCATCAGCTATTTGCAAGCAAGAATGCTAGTGATATTCAGTAACGCCACTGCTGCACTTTCATTTCAGATTTAGAGTTTTATTTCACATTGAAGAATACATCATTGTACTGCATCAGACAGCCACCTAGGAGGATGAGGGAAGTTTATAGAAAATTATTATTCCACAGGTTTGAACCACTTTTGCTTTGGAAATCCTTCCGCAAATTTCAGTTTGCAAGACAAACAGAAATAACACTAGGTATATGGCTCCCCCCCAAACTTCCAGCTAGGTTTTTTTTTAAACTCAAAAATCACCCATGAAACAAACATTGCAGAGTTTTCTCAAGCTTTGTAGAATCCCATATCTACACCAGGTTAAGGACACTGAACCAAGCCAAGGGGCCAGGCACAAGCACAACTTGTTTGAACCTGTGTTAGTACAAACTGGCTGTGGTTTGAGCTTGTACAAAGAGGTCAAGTGCCCATACTCAGCACAATCAACACGTTGTTTGTTTTGTGAGCAAATTCCCAAGCTTGCTTGGGCTTATTTTATGCGAATGAGGTGTCAGAATTTTAATGCCCTATATATTCTCCAAGAGATAGTAAAATGCACTACTTTACCTTTCTAGTGTTCTGCTGTTTGACTCATTTGGCAAAACTTATTTATAACCATAACACACCAAACAAAGCTGGAGTGCAAACAATGCCAACACGCAAAACACCTCCAAAGGGGACAGTTTATGATAAGAGTTGATGATAGGCTTGATAGGAATTTCCTGGCAGTTACAAACTTCCTCTTGGATATTCAGTAAAACTAAAAGGAAGAACAGCTCTAAGCACAGAAAACCAAATAACCTGCAGATAAGTACCAGAAAGACTTTTATCCACCAGCTGCCTTTTGGAGATCTTGGTCATAGCTGATGAAATGCTGCTGCACCAGCTACATTAACACTAGAGTCATATACTGTAGGGTAGCTCCATTGATTATAGCAACAACAGAGCCCGCAGTTTTAAACAATTCTCAGATGTTAAATGGTGCAGTTTAAAGGGCTTTGTCATAATAGCATGACAACCATCATTACCCCAGTCATTTTCCACTCTTCAGACAGGCACCTATGGTGCTCTATGTCAGATGTAGACACAAAAAAGGAGGGTTGTTTCATGGAGGGTAGGTTTGTTGGTTTTTTGGGGTTTTGTTTGGGGGGGGGGGGGGGGGGGGGGAGGTGGGAGTACACTGTTGTTTTTTGGGGGGGATGCACTGTTGGGGTGCTTTTTTGTCCTTGAAACCTATCTTTAAAAAGCAAAACACACTCTTGCACCCGAGGATTAGCAAGAAGCACCTTCCCATCTTGGTGGTGTCAGACCAAGCCATTTCAGGGTCACAGCTTAAGTCTCAAAAACTGAGACAAGTGGTGAAACAGTAAGAGAAGCATCACAGAATGGACTGTGGTCATGCCAGCAATTTCTGGGAGTAAATGCATAATTTGGAATAGTTTGCTCTTAGAAAGCAAACTGGAAACTAACAGTCACATTTTTACAAGAATTAATTTAAAAAAAGCTAAAGTCATCAAAAACCAAAAGCAGAATATTCCTCTGTCCGTGCAAGCATACTGGACTTCCACATCACCTCAGATTCTCAAGACCCTTTTTACACGTGCAACATTACAAAGTTAAACATTTTTCCTGGTTCCATTAGTAAAGTGAGAGAGACAGCAAGGGGGTTATTTGCTATTAGGATTATTTATTATAAAATGAAGTTTCAGACTTTTTTTTCTTTCTACTGTAATCATCCTTAGCTTGCTTGCTTTCTTTTAATGTTTACCTTTTCCCAGCACCCTGGTTCTTAACTTTTTGTGTTTGGACCCATCTCATCCCTTTGCATGGCCTCTTCCCCCTGCCCCATATCAACTGCAGTGCAGCAGTTAAAAGGGGACTAGAGGGATTCCTAGGATGTTCTTAGCTCTCATCAACTGCATGTGGCTTAACTACCACCAGCCTTAACTGACAGGAAGGCCCGAGTGGCAGCTTGTTCTCCCAGCCTCCCACACACCTAACACTGTAGTAATTAGGAACAATCAAATTGAGAATTTAGAGCACAGTAAACTGGTGCATAACTAGCACAGCAGTTTGTGCAAGCACAGCTACCCTCATCTCAGCCTTAAAACAACAACAAAAGAACCCCCAACCCCAAAACCCCAAACTATTCACACACTCCCCACCCCCACAAACCACACCAAAAAAACCCACATACCACCAAACTACCAAGAAGAAAATATGACCAGACAGAACTGTTTAAGTTATCCTAGCTGATTTTCCTTGAATCAAAATCAGGGCTTGATCACACAAGCTGCTTCGCTGCAGGTTGGAGGGAATAGCAGTCCACGGCATTGGCATGGCTGAATCTGGACGGTGACAGTCCACATCTGTGTTTAAGGCAGTAACTATTCTTACAATCAGGTAGTTCAACTACAGCTTGAAAATATTCTACATAGCAGAAGAGTTGTACAGACAAACACTATTTAGACTACAATAAGTCATCTAATAGGTTAGTTTGCAGGTATGCACAGCTCTTAAAACACTCATATACCGCAATATGCCCATCATACTATAGAATAAACTAATTTAATACAGTTGCCATAAAAAAGTAGGAATTTAAGGGGGTTTCATATTTTCTCTAATATATACTGTAAATATTTTCACATGGCTGAATATTCTCCAATATTTTCCTTATTTACTTACTTTTTTTATAGTGGTCCCCAAAGACTCCATTTATTGGAGAACTTGTAACCTTCAGTATTTGGACACACATTACTTAGGGAGGTTGCTAGGGTTTTCTGGTTGGTTTGTTTGGGTTTTTTGGTTTGGGTTCTTTTTAATCTAGAAAAACTTACAAATAATATTACTTCCACCTACAGTCTGACTGTTTTTCCATGGTCCAAATAACTTCCAAAATTCAGGCTACTGAATACTCTAAGCTGCAAAGCTGTTGCTTTACAGCAAATGCCAGGCCTATCCTGGAATCTGAGGGGCAAGGGGAAAGCTTATTACATCCATTTAGGCTACTTAGTTCTGTTCCTCACAGCAACCTTCACTGAGGTCAGTCACTGTCAGGCTCCCACTTCAATTAGTTTTTAAGATTGCAGGGGGTTTGGCTTTTCTTTGTTTGTTGTGGTTTTCTGTTTTGTTTTTAAATCTAGTGGTTCTTTACTAGTATGTATGCAAATCTTGCAGGAAGAACTATTGTTAGAGGTTGTCAAACTTTACAAAAAGGTTTAAGAAAGAAGGGCATACTGCTGCAGCAAATTTGATTTATTTCTCCTCTTTTATAAACAGGAAAATAACCTGACTTGCCAGGCTACACATTCCAAATCTCCCCACCTTTTCACTAATGCAAAGGGGAAAAGGGGGAGAAGGGAGGTAGGGAAAAAGGTTGACTACAAGTACTTGCTGAAGGGGAAACAGCATTTTTATTAAACATTTCATTGTTGCATACTGAGTCTTGGAGACAAAGATGATCCAATATTAGGCTGAAAGATCATGCACTTGCCATACTTCTGCAGACCTGTGCAATGCTTTCCATTTTAGTATAGTTATATGCTCAGAGAAAACTGTAACAGGCAGCTCAGCTGTTCTCTTCAGCAACAACAATCCCAACAGCCATTAAAGGCAGGAAAGTATCTGATACTGTCATCCTATCTAAACAATGCAGTTTGGAGGAATTAAATTGCTTAGTGTATTTCAAGTCTGCAGTAATGAAAATAGAAGCATACCAAGGCACATCAGGGACATTGTTTACACTGCTTTTTAGGCGTTAATACACTTTCTTGATAATGCACATTTCTGAATTATTCCATTATAAATACAGAGATGAAAAGTGCTGACAGTCTCCAAGACATTTCAAAGCCATGTTCTTTTTTTTAAACCCCAAAGTACCAAACAATTCAAAATAATGCAAATTAAGTTATTACATTTTATTAACAACATACATTTTTAATAGAACCATAATACTTTGTGAAGAAGGGTTTTTGTTTCTTCTGAAGACGACCTTGTTCTTTTACAAGTGTTTGTCTTTTTACAGTCTGGTCTGTATATAGGTTAATGTTTTTCCAGGTCAATCGCTAGCAGCTCTAATTTCACTGGTTCCTAAGTGAACTCTGCTCCCAAAACAACTGTGGGTCAGTTTTTATTCCTTCCCACCCACAACTAAATGGATCTTTACATGAGGAAATATGTGGGTTTAAACCTTTAATATTCCTCTTCAGCCACTAAAGCCAGATTTGTTCAACTACCTCAAGAGATTATGCAGTCCACAATATTGAAACCCCCAAGAGTGTGTAACCTTACATTGTTATTTTAACTGAAGAACTATTGTTGTTTTATGCTGGAATAAAGGTGCAATTCTAGATTTTCAATGTGTGCAAGAGTAAATAGTGAAGCTGAAGATTCTCCTTTTTTTGTCAGGTTTGTGAATCTGTAAGAGATCTCTGGAACTTCTGGTCATGTGTGTAGGCTTAATAGCTCTAATGAACTTAACCACACAATTCAATTTCTGGAAAAGAACATAGCTCACCACTCAGTAATTCTTTCTCACTATCCTAGGTCCCCTTGTTTTCCTAAGATTGCACCCAGATGTACACAGGCAGTTTAAAGATCACTAAACAGCCAAACTGATGACAGGATCATGGAAGGAATCATGACAGGATCTCATGGAAGGTTTTCTTTCCCCTGGCACTGCTTATAGGTATAGCTTGACTTGAGCAGAACCTTTCAATAAACCAAAAGTTTCTCATCTACACAACTTATCACAATCAGAGATATTTCAGAGTGCATTAACTCTACAGCACCAAAATCACAAGGAAGATTGAGTAGTGCTTTTCTGAAGTTCCCAACACTGTGTATTTGAGTTTGTGGTATTGTCATCTATGGTCATTTTCTTCACAGCTTAATGTGTCCCTGGAAGCCTTAGTTCCTAAGAAATCTGTCAGGCACCTTCTACTTTCAAAATTGTGTGTGACAAAAGAATGGCTGCTGCTTTGTTTACATTGCAAGGAGAACAAGAGCATTCCTACTATCCTTTGGCTACTTTGCTGTAATTTAGGCAAGGCAGAGGAACATAAGCCTCTATCCAGGGCATGTTTAATCTACTTATTGTGCTGTGCCTGTACATACAAGTTACCATTTAAGCTTGTAATACACAGTGCAATACATAAACAGTACAAAATGTGCAGGCACACAGGGGCTGCTTCAGAGACTTTGGGACATTTGGGAATTCCAGGATCCAGGGAGTATTTCATTGTTCCTCTGCAGGCAATCCTCAGCCCAGACTCTGCTGCTCACAGACCAGGCAATCTGGGACAAGATCTTTGTAGAAGACTAGCAGGTTGCCCTACTATCCTTGGCCTAGCATGTCACTTTTCCATTTTTGCAGTGTGCTCTTTGCCAGAGACCCAAATCATTCTTGTCCAAGAGATTACTTCATTTTATTGCAGCAAATAATTAAAGTTGTAAAGAGCTTCAGAACAAGAAACAGCATAGAAATATTTGGTATGGTTACATATTTCTTCCATCTGTAACACTGAAATACTGGCTTCTTCCTCCCCCCTTTTTAAAGGCATGGACTGCTGTTGGACCATCTGCAAGTCACAGTATTTAATTTGGGAAAGCTGAATAGGCCCTACATATATTTTCAAGACATCAGCCTGCTGGCATCTGACTCCTTTGGCTTCTGCCTTTAGGCATAATCCTACTTTCATTTTTTAATTTCTGCATTTTCTACAAAACTGCCACTTTCTATGATTATTTCTTGGCACGTCCATTTTTTTTTGAGAACCTTTTCCTCTCTAAAGCAGTAATACTGTCTGCTCTCACCAGGAAGGAAAAACACTACAGTGAAGTCATCCTGTATTCTGCAGCCCATTATGGAATCAGACTCACTTCTCTGTTCAATTTTCCAAGTCCGATTCTACCACAGGCTTAGAAGGGTTCCCTCTCCATTTTTCCTGCCTCAATAAAAATTATCATCCATTTGATTTCCATTCAATATTCTTTCTGTGACAAAAAAAACTTTTGCAAAACTGATGTAGAATTTCAACTATTATTTACTTTCTTTTTAAAGCAAAAAAGAATGTTCCTATACTCTGCAAGCATAGCATTCTTTCCAAAGAGCAAATCAAGATCAAGCATCCTTAGAAAGAACGTATCACCATTATGTCATTTCATCCACTTTCTTAGGATAGCTACTTTATAGAAACAGAAGAGGTAAAGAAAATACTCAAATTTATTGTTACAAGTGACAACCAAGATACTTGAGGATGAAACGTTCTCCTCACACAAAGCAAATATGAAGTTGCAAACTCAGACCTGTATCCAGGACTTCATTTTCTGCATAATGATAGAAGACAGGCATCTTCAAAAGCTGAGACAAACAGCTACATTTAGCTGCTGCAGTGGCATGATAGTAACAGCATTCCAGGAGTTTTCTCCATCCAAATCAATAGAACAATATAAACTCAGTCTTCTATATACATATATTTCACCACCAGCTGTTGTCACCATCCACCTTAAATTTATGCCAGGTTATTTCATACTTATCTTGATCTTCAGCGAGTCACAGGAGAAAAAAGTTTAATGTTTAGAAATAAGGACTGACACTGCATTGTTTATACGATCATCCAACTGGCCTTATTTTCATTTTTAAAAGACCTTAATGGAGGAAGTTGCCCAAAGAAATTAAGACTTTTTTACTGCCTTTGTACATTATTATTTTCACATCTTTTGTACCTTGTTTGTACAACAGCAATCCCCACAAAAAATGGATTTATTCTTACCTGGAGAAAAATTCACTTTGGGCATAGTGGTAGCTATTGCTTGTACTTGGAATCACACTTTTCTATTTCAGGATAAGTTGACTACATGCACTGAGGATTACTACCTCGTTTTTGTGCGAGAGAGGTATAAAGAAACCATTAGTTAGGAAGAAAGATTAGGGAGGGAGAGAGGTTGGGTTGTTTTTCCTCAGTCACTCAAATCCACACAGCAAGATGAATTTCCTCCTAGGATGTTTAAAGAACTGGCTGATGAAATCCTTAGGGCCATCAACATTATTTTTGAGAACTCAGAGATTGCTACAGTACAAAAGATTAAAGAATGACAAGTATGGCATACATATTGAAGAGGAAGTACTGTACAGTTACAGAGAAATAGCAGAACAAATGACTAGGTTTCACTGCAAGAAGACAACAAGGAAGAACTGCAAGAAGAATTTATCACAAAGACACATCAAGTTAATCTAATCTCCTCCTGTAGACAGGTAATGCTTTATAAAAATAAAATAATGTTTTATTTACATCTTGACAAAAAAGCACTAAGCCATATTAGAATTATGGCATCGGAACACCTTGCAAAGAAACACAGCACAGAATAGCCTATGTACACAACCAGCCTTTCAATAAAGGTACCAGCAATTTCCTGCTGAAGAGAAAGGTGGCACTGAAGGAGAG
The DNA here is from genome assembly GCF_963921805.1 of Phalacrocorax carbo. Lineage (NCBI taxonomy): Eukaryota > Metazoa > Chordata > Aves > Suliformes > Phalacrocoracidae > Phalacrocorax > Phalacrocorax carbo. The sequence goes on along the minus strand of NC_087520.1, from coordinate 31,858,627 downwards.
TCTGCAGCAATGAATCCTTTGAATCAATCCTATCAAGTACCATAATGACATGGTTGATGAACTAAGCATTTTGATTATTCAATTGGCAAACTACCAAAGCTGGAAGGGCCAGGAAATACAGAAGGAGCCTGGATAGAACTCAGTGATCTTAAATTGGAGATGTGCTCAGGAAAGAGACAGATGACCAAAAGGTACAAGATTTCATCAGGAACAATCAGCTACTGCAGTAAAACCAACATAATTCCAAATGTTGTATGACAACAACTTCACTTTCATTGCGCTTGTTATGCCAGAAGTTACTCTCACTTTCACACAAGTATTAGCAGTAATACTATCACTTCTTTCAGGAAACCCACTGTATGTTTGTACCTCAGAACAGTTTATTTGAAACTCGTAATACTACTCGTAAGTTGATAGGCATATTCAGCAAAGTTTACAGGCAGGCAGGCTGTTGTTCTATTACCAGCTGAATGCACCAGACACACCAAACTTTCATTTGGCAGTTATAGATAGAAAAATGTCTTAAAGTAATCCAGGCAATTGACTGGCTAATTCTTCAAGTTTACAGAGCAATTGACACCCTAAAGCATTTAAAGGCTTTAATTATCCCTACACTGTGCATGTGATTAGCCATTAGCAATAGCCTATTTAGCCTACAAGATACCTTTAAGATTTGCAAAAAATCTATGCACCTACACACTACGAAGCCCAGGATTATAGTTTAGGAGCTCTCAGAATGTAGCCCTGAATTAGGCCAATGGACTACAGCATTTCAGACAACCTCTGTACAATTACTTGACTGCTGACTCATGTACACTTACATCTAAATGTGTAGTAATTAAGCACATTTTGTTGGCTACACAAAAACATGCACGTCGCTTTAAGTGGCAAGTCCTCAACATTGAGATTAGAGACACTATGCAGAACTTTTGTGGCCTTACAAACTACAAATTATTCCATGCAAAAGGGAAGTTCTTCAAATATATCAGTAAATTATCTGTATCTCCAAGTTTAGAGTTGACTGATGACTATAAAAACTAAATTTTTTTTAAAAAGTCATAAGTGTAAGTAATTCAAAATGACCTTTGGAAAGTCAACGAAATATTTAGGACTAGTACTGTACCATCACAGCTAAGTTTAGGTAATATGAAGTCTGGATGACAAGTCATTATTCCTAGAAATAAAATTGTTTCTGTTACTATCTGACAAATATCAGAACAACAGCCAGTTGAGCATCATGTACTTAAACTGAAAATCAGCTGGCATCAGAAGGCCATTTTCTTCTTGAAAGATAGGTTAGCTTGTTACCCCAGGCAGTGTGAAAGAGTTACTGGAGAAAATTGAGTCATTTCTGATAAAGACTTTCTTTCTCTTACACGGACACTTGAAAGTCTTTTGGCAAGAAGTCTTTTTATCCAAGCAATCAACTGGCACATATTTGACAAATGTTTTCTTGGATATTGTTGTAATTATATTTAAGGCAATTACTTATATCAGTGGTAAATAAAACATGTTGCAGGGAATTTTCAACAAAGTGTTGGTTCCCTAATCTATTGAGAATGACCAAGAGACAGCTGGTGGGCTTTTGTGTATTTAAAATTAGAAAAGCTGCCAAGTCTCACTTCAAAATTCTAAGCAGTGAAACGGCACAAGTTTCACAGTTAAAGCAGAACTGGCATATTTAGATATCTATATTACAAACATAAAGAAAAATATGCAGGACTTAAAGTTTGGGATACTGGGAGTTAGTTGTAAGGCCTAGCTTTGTCCAACAGTAGCAATTGCCACATGCTAGTTTCATCAGTAGAGAGATATCTTTCCTGCCACACAGGTCCAGCATTCATTTCTCCCAGGTTCAACATTTTCCCTCTCTTGAAATATTAGAGAACACAACTGAGAATGGGAAAGGACAGCAGCACAGATTTTTGCCTTGGTAGAATTTGGTTTCAAAGGTATAGCTGGTAGAGATCATTAGACATGCAATAACTCTGCACTAATCCTGTAGGCTCAAAGTGTGCACACAACCACAAGCTAGTTCCTGGTGATGACACTGTGATATGGACCCTAACTTACCATGCAGCCTTTGACTCCATGATTCTTGTCAAAGTCTTCAAAATACTTTCTAGCAGCCAGGCAATGCATTTAGGAGTTGTGTTAGCTTCAGATAAATTCAAGTATGTCTGGATGTGACTAAACAGCAGCCTGAATTACAACAGCAGTTCTTCCTTTCAGTGTCAGTCGTTTCTGCAGTGCATGCCACCTATTTTTCCCCTCGCAGCAAACTATATTTATTTCCTCTCCTCACAGATTTACAGCAGAGATTGAAAGGAAGATGGCCATATTAAACCTGAAAAGCATGGGCTGAATAGTTTATGAGTTTAAGCTAGTTACATTATCTTTCTAAGTTATTGATAAATTCCATCTCTATAAATACAAGTGTCATGATAAAGTCAGACTAGTGCATTAGAAAATATTTCCTAGCCTGTTAGGGACAAAGATGATTAAAATCAAGTTAGCAAGATGAATAATGACAGTGTCATTTTAGCTAATGCACTAGACAAACCTTTCTGTCTATATAGAAAATCTTAAGGAACACCCATCAGCACAAGCATGATTCACTAATGACTACCAGGAACTCCAAAGTCAGATCTCTGATTTTATCCTTGTCAAAATAAAATGGTGTCCATTATCTAAAATACACATCAGGAACATTAGACCTTTACAGCCATGATTCATAGCTTTGCAGCACTGAAGAAAATCGCTATAGCTACATACACCCTCAAAACAAAGAAGCTTTACTTCTAATTTTCTTTACAATTTTTTTTGTCTTTACTCCAGAACATCACTCTCCTCAGTGGGAATAAACTGGGCAGATAAACATGCAGATAAACTCTATAGGCAAAAGAAGCAGCAGGAAAAGTATTGCCATTTTTATTTATTCACATGTGACCCCTTGCAGTTGATGTGTCCAGCCTGCAAACACTACCAGCACTCAGCTGGAAAAGCACTCCTACCTCCCCTTCACCTCCCAACCAATGCACTCTGGGAAGTAGTGATGCCCGTGGGCTGCCCAAGCAGGGTTAAGCTGCTTAACACCTCACCATCTAGCAGCTACCTCCACACCTTCTACTCACTCATTAAGGAAGCCATATCAACCCTAATTTACCACACAACCTTTGTTCTTAATAATCAGTTCTCTGGGGAGCCTCCATCCGTTACCACTGCCTCTGCTTTATCCCACTTTTTATCCATTTTCTTAATTGCTGCTCAAGTTATTTACTATCCTGCCCACAGAGCCAGGAAACTGCTAACCATGTACCGTACTCCTTTATAACTTCCCAAATTGCCTCACAATTAAATAATGCTACAACAAGACTATAAGTAGATTATTTCAGAACATTAGATGAACTTAAGCAATCTTATGCACCCCCAATTCAAAGTACTGCTTTTCCACATCTAGTATAAAAGCTTTCAGCATTACATTGCGTTTCACCTCTTATTCCATGAACATAAGTTTTGGAGAAGTCCCCACCATGTCTGCTTCAAATATGGGAGAAAGGAAGGGGGTGATAAAGTAAAAAAAGCTAAGTGATGACAACACAAAATAGGAAAAGACACTGGATAACAGAATCCAGCTTATTTTTCAGAATAAGACTTAGCCTCTGTTGGATAACATCACCTCCTTTGTTGTTTTTCTTCTATATTTTTCAAGTTGTATACCTTTAAAAGTAAGGTCTTGTATGCTCTGCTTCAGTTATGTTGTGCACAGCTAGAAGGATCTTACTTTCAGTGAAACATTTGAATAAATACTATTCAGAAACCAATGTAAAACAGGAATGATACTCTGGTTTAAACATTTCATTCAAGTACACAATAAAACCTGCAAAACAGCTCTAATGCAGTCACAAGGCAGTCCTTCAGCAAAAAAACAAAGAAGCAGTGTTCTCAAATACACATCTGCTTGGTTATACTGTACATGAGAGTTCTTCCAAAGAAGCCACTTAGAGAAGGAAATGTCAAAAAACTAAGGGCCAGCTGCACTAAAGAGCACAAGCACATTAACCTTCAACATGCTAGCACATGCTTCCTCAATACAGTTAATGAAAAGCCACTAAAGACTGGGAATTGTTAGTTTAGAGTTTCTCTAACTAGAAAAAAAGTACTAGTCTAGTTTAAAACTTTAGTTCATTCCTGTCCTCTGCCTAAGATTTTTCACACAAATTCCACCTACAAATAGATTAAAGTGAACTCCTATTGTTTTTCCAGATGTATTGCTGCTTAAATTTTCAGTTTGGGGCTGCCAGTTCAGAGGAATAGGTTTCCCCACATAAAACAGAATTATGTTCTCCAGGTTACTGAAACCAAAACACTGCAAGATTTGTTGTGGCATACAAGTTTATAGAGGTTCAGATCACAGTAAGTACTTTTATTTTGCTCTAGCTACACCTTCTCTCTCCCCCACCCTTGTTATTAAAACTTCTCTTTAAACCATATCTTTCAAACATAACATCTAAAATAAATTATTTGATTCATACTGTATTCTCTTTTGTTGCTACCCTAGCTATTTTAGCAACAAAACTACTGCATTTTTAAAAACAAATTTGATTTGCAGCTTTTTGTTTAATCCTCGATTTCCTAAGGCAACATCACCAGCACCTTTCCAAGATGCCCTAACTGGATAAAAAAAAGACTAAAATCAAAACCACTAAAACACAGGTTAAGTCAGAGAAAAAAATGCCAATTTTTAAAAACAGTTTTCTAAACTCTTACAGCTTTCAAATATCCACACTTCGAGCCATAAAATAATTTCAGTAATCCAGTTTTTCACTGTATAAGCTTGCCTTTCAAACAACATTTCAAAAATCAAGCAGAACAATTAATATATTTTGCTTGTTAGTATAAATTTAAAAATTTCTTCCAGGTCAACCCTAACTGTCCTTCAATTAGACAATTATTAAACTGCAAAATAACTTAAACATAATACTTGTTAACATCATCTCCTTCAAGCCACACCTTTGCTCCAAGGTAGTAAACGTAAAAATGGCATGACCCAACAATGGCATGCATCATGTACCATGCAAATTTTTAACATTACTTTAGGCCCAAAAGGAGTCTGAGATATAGTAGAATGGGAAAATCTCACCCTATGGTAAAAGATGCCACTCTGGCATGCATTAACTGCTCCTAATGGCATCCTATACTGGCACAACTCAGGCACTGAAGAATCCTGTGGTACTACTGCTTTGTTTAGTAGTCCCTGTGATACTACGTGGGTATATTGAGACAGAAACATGTATTCCCACATTCAGCCACAACACCATGCTGGAACACAATGCAGTCTGGGAATAGCATCTATGTGCCCACATACACTTGCCTCCTATTCTGTAGGAAAAAGAATATCACTACAACATAAACATGAGGTACCTGCACCACAGGGGACAGGATATATTGATTCATGGAGCATATCAAACTATTATTCTGTTGAACAAGCAGTATCATTAGCTTTACACTGAAGTATTATGCCCAGATCATTGATTAGGACTCATAAATATGCCACTGAGAATCTCACCTGGCAAGTGAATCTTTTGTCTAACTAGTCAAAACCTGCATTTAGGCAATGAATCTGCAAATAAAAGCAGCGTCTAAAATGGCTTTACACAACCGACTGGCTTTAGACATGATATTATTGAAAGAAAAAAAGTACGTAGACTGTTAAACCAATCCTTTCCAGAAGAATACTGTGTTGTAATCACCAATGTATTGTCTACTATTACACAAGCTAAAGAACAGTTAAAGAAAGTGGCCGACAACACCCTCTATCTCTTCCATCAAATTCAGCCTGATACTTCAGGGCCCATTGGATAGATTACTGCTGCTCTCAACTGGATGGGAATTTCTATCAAAGACTTCATTGTTTCTTTATTAGAATATGTATGAATCATCATTATAGTTGTGATAAGCATTAGTTGTTTAATCTGTAATCACTAAGAGTAATACCCTTGCTATCTCTCTGGAAGGCTATACGCCTCTAGTTTCCCAAAAATGGGATACCTATTGTGATATACATTGCAGTGATAGCCAAGGGGTTGGATAACGTGGGGTCCCAACCCTGGGACCAGACTAATGTCAGAGTTCTGCTGAAGAGGTGAACACCACGAGACCAAGATGAGGGGATGAACAAGATGACGACTTGGTGGTAGCCCCTCGCTTAGTCCACAGCCCCAGCTATGCAGACTCCGATAACATGTCTCTGCCACTCCCTACACTGCTTATCAGTTGCCAGAAAATTAGTCCTAAACTTATGTCAAGAGCCTAGACAGTTCTAACAGAACACCCTGGGGAAAATATTTAAACCAAATCAAGACGATGTCACCCACTCATAGCTAAACACTAATCACAAGCACAGCTTATGGTTGAAGGTTTAGTTGTGTGGCTCCTTCAGATTAGAGGAGTGAACATTTTTGCTGCACCATCAGAAATTCCTCCCTTCTCACTCCTCATTTACCTACCCAAACAGCCCCTGCTCTGCTCCAAGAATCAAAGCAGGGTGTACTGCAATGATTAAGACTCTGGGCACGCAGATATGTGGAGACTAAGGGCTTCACACCAGCTATAAAATCGGAGAATGGGAGTAACTCAGTGGAGCTCCCTCTCTGCTGATATAAGACCCCCCACCAACTTTGACTTTACCACGGACTACTGGAATACTAAACAGGTCCTATGCCCCTTACCTACACTTCATATACCTTACTCTACCGATCTCTTATTATGTATTGGGCTTAACACATGGTTAAAATATTTTCCTTAAGAACAATAGAAAACATAATAAAACTGCTATATAACCACCACCAACCATAACTCTCCTTTATTTAGTGTACTCTGAGTGTAATTTATTACAGCTGTACTTCCATTACAAGCATCACTGTATCATGTAATATGCCTTTGCTAGTAGGGTTTTCTATTTACTACTCTAGTAACCAAATGGGGAGGAAAAAATAAGCTATATGGTGATGAGACAAGATGATGTTTGGTGTATTTTTGCCAACAGTCCCAAACTGTGCTGCATTCATCATGTTTAGGTATACCCTCCCCAAACACTTATCACTCTAAACAAGCACTTCCAACTCTTTGTCATCCCTTTAAAACCTTTGGACACCAAAGCATGACGTTCAGGAACATTTGCATCTTATTGTCATCCACCCTTACTGTGAGCTAGCTATGAGCTTTCAAGAAGAGTGATAGAGACTGATCAATGCAAAAAAACCTAATTGCCAGCAACTCTAGATCACTGAAGGCTAACATTTGCTGCGCACACCCTTTGACATGGACTGACACAGCTGATGCACTCAAGAGAAACTGAGTTTTGGCACTCTAAATATGTGGCACAGAACAGATTTCTGACAAACCAAAAGGAAAAGCCCAACAAAATGTGCAGTTATTGCCCCCTTAATTTGTCTAAGACTTCCATTTTAGTCATTCAGGAAGCCAGCTCCTATGAAAGGACAGCATTAGACAAGACCCCTTATTTCAAATACAACACTGTTGCACATAATCAAGCTCACAAGCACAGACCACATCTCTCCCACTGAGGCCAATATTACTGTCCAAGGACAATTTTTTACAGCGGACCTTATGCTGTATACTTCTGTGTCTTCTGGACAAAGTAGCTATGCGTGCTACTTTCATGAGGGATTTGAGTATTTTCTGCATAGTTTCATGTAGCACCCAGCATCACAGAAGAGCATGTAGTTATTTTCAGTATGTTCATGGATTATGTCCAAGTTACTTTTTCCCTTAACTATGAAGTATTTCAGAAATAAAGTATTGAAGTAACCCATATAAAAGCTGCCTTGGGGTTGCAAATTTTAATTTATTATTGAACTCAAAAACCACTACACCACATCAGTACTTAAAATGTCTTTAACAGTAAAGCTGGGGGGGGCCAGGAAATCACCAATAAAACAACTTCAGTTCTCAATCTATTAAATTGCATATCTATTTTATCAGTAACGTTTCCAAGCCTGAACCATAGGTACAACTATAATATTTCAAGAAATCCCCATTCTTGTATTATCCAAGATAAAGAATCATTTTAAAGGGCCTCTTTTGGCACTACTGCCAGATTTTCCTTGAACTAATTTCTAATACTTTCCTTAGAGTAATTCTGATGTTTATAAGCAAGTGTCATGAGTATAGTCTGCCTCTTCTTCTTTCCAGTGCAGTTTTAAGGGCGGGGAAAAAGAAGCATTATCCAACTTTCAGCTTATGATAAACATGAAGTGTTCCACATCAGGAGTATACAGGAACAAAAAGCACCCCTTATCTCCCAGTTCTCAGTCACAGTAGCTTATCCACTTAACGCATGTATTTCACCACATTGAGTAACTGTAGCTATTTCAAGGCAAAAGGTTACATCAATAGCTTCCTTCTCAAATAACGCTAGGCATTGACCCTGAAGACTAAACCCTCAGGCAAGCACACTGTCAAGCTGAACACACTGTGCTGGATTCCTTTCCACCTACAGGTCCTTCCATAGACTAACTACAGTTCTGAAGACTTAAGTGCCTGGAAATTGTTCTCAGACTGTTCTTCCATTTTGCTTTTACAAGCATGAAGTAGTCTTTGGTAGTGTCCTACATGCAGGGAAAGGCATAACACTGACCAGTCTTTCTCACTTCCAATAGATGTTAGCTATTTTAGTTCAATTTCTGGCCACTGGGGAAGGCAAAAGTAATAAGGGCCACATACTAACTGTAACTTGGAAGCAAAAGCAGCAGCAAAGACATCTGACAGTCTTCAAAAACCTAAGATTTATCACCTTTCATCCTGCCAGGATTATAATCTTCTCTGATGCCTTTATAAAATTGCCCAGGTTTTCCCCCTAACCCGCAAAATGTCTTTCCCATGAAGACAGACTTTCCCTAATCTAAGTATCTCTCAGTTATCCCATGGTCCAAACAGAACTGGGCAGGTTCCAGAGGGAGTGAGGGAAGAGTATCCTCCCTTAGCATGCATATTAAGAAAGGTTAGAAGTTTTCATGGAAACTTTTTAGTACCAATTAGAGATATATAAACTGACATCATGTTGCTGATTAAACCTTTGTAAGCCTTGCACTGTTCAGACTTATTTGACTAGTTAGTGTTGTAACAGGTTATAAAAGTCATAAAGTGCTTCTTACAATACAAAAAACTTCCTTATCCTCACACTTGCCAGACTACTAGCTATATTACAACCAGTAAAACCTCAGAAAGAGAGGAACACTAGCTCGTAGCACCGTAAAGCCTGCCTTATCGATCTTGGCAGTTGCACTGTTGGAAGAAAGCCCCTCTTTGCATACATCCTTCTCCCTCTCCCATTTTTAAACACAGATCTGGCTTTTGTCTTTGAGACGCCCAGAATCACCAAGTTCCACTAAACCACAGGCCCATTTAGAAATGTTCTAGATGAAATCCTAGCCTTTAGAAAGTGAAATGGAGAGGTGAAAGCAGGGGAGGGAGGACAACACATTGCTGAAAACCACAGCTACATTACTGGAACTCTAGCAATGGCAACAGTGGAATTTATGGCAAGTCACCATTGAGTGCTTAATGTTACCCTGTAATCTCATGAGAATGCAAAATACTAACCAGATTGTCCACTACATCATGCTTAGTTATTTATTATCAATTAAAATAGTACTAATTTAAGTTTAGTGACATATGGTATTTCAATTCCCCCCGGTTTAGACAGCTATGCAAAGACTGCAACAATAAAGACCATAGCATGCACGTGAGCACTCCCAACTATTACTATTATGATCAAATCAATTCACCACTTTAGAAGTCAAGACTTGTGAAGTATTGATCACTTCCACTGCCTACTGTATATTTAAATAATTTATCCTATACTCAGGCCTCAGCAGAGGGCAGATCCTCTTGATATTTTATCATCTCTACAGCTATAGATTTTACCATTATTGTATTTGCCTTGCATTACACTGGACTAAGATTGTATTTGATTTATAGTAGCAGACAGGCAATTTATTCTGCTGTTTACTTCTTAGAGTTGTTTAGGTGGGAGTAATATATACAAGAAGATACTTGCCTTAGTCACTAATATCTTCTATTGAGTGGTATATTTTTCTTTAGAGAACAAAGACATTTGGCAATTTAAACAGAAAGCAAATAGTGCAAACTGCAGAAAACACCACCATCTGCTAAGGGTGATTAGTTACAGTATTATACACTCAAAGTCTTGATAGTACAGACTTTCTTTAGGGAAACTGTCCTGCTTCTCACAGTTTAATCAATCCTGTTAGAGTGAGTAGTTACCCACACACACAAAGTCAGACTAAAAAACATTCTGGCAGCAAACTTAAAACCAGGGCTGGTGTTTAGTGTGATACTGTCGTGTCACATGGAGGGGAGCAATGGCTTGTCTTTTTTTTCCCCTCTATTTTTTCTATTAGCAGAATGGGAGCCCAAGCAGATATGAGATTTAACCAGGAAAACACTAGAGAAATTGGCCCTGCAGTAACAGCAGGATCACACAAAATGCCTAGAGGTTGCAGTATTGCTTGGACTACGGCAAAGAAGTGCCATATGCTTGTAAAACAGGGGAGAATGGTGTGTTTTCTGCTCATTTTCTAATGATGCAGATTATCACAAGGTGCTAGATAACAGACTAAGATGCTTGTGTTTCCCATTAATAAACTGCCTATGTAGCTCCAAAAGACAACAGAGCTCACAGCCCAGAATAAACTACTGGATTTGTTGCAAGAAAACCTAGTCAGGCTTTTCATCTGCCTAAATCAGAGGCTTTTGCTATATTCCCTTCTAGCCAGGACAGTGTTGTCAGACAGATCTCTATCAGCTCTCCTCCTCTTAAACAGCTTCCACAAAGCATACCCCTACCAACTTCAAGCATTCCGCTCATGATACATCTGGATCCTTCCCAGTGGAATAAGTGAATGTGGCCTCCCCTGACAGCATCAGAGATCCCATCACCCTTGCTGGACGCAAGTCATGGGATAGATAAACAACCCACAAAAACACAGAACTGATGCCTTGATGTGCGGGACAGAATGTCAGGGGCACAGCTGGAGTACCAAAGCAGGAGAGCGTGCTTATCTATGTTTATACCATATATGGAGCTAGTGTGATAGAACACATTCAGAGGTGGAAAGAAGGGAAAAATACTAACTCAGAAGGCAACCTATATTAAGGCTGCTCTTTTGTTAATAAACAGCTTCGGCTTCACTTGTGCCTGAATACTGAGTCCGTGTTGTGAATCACCACACTTTCCCACTAGATAATCTTTCACCTACCATGGCTATCAGTTGCAATACTAGATCTCCTGTCAGATGGAAGTACAGGACTAGAAGTCCACCACATGCTTCAAAACTACTTTTCAAAAGATACTTAAACCCCCACACCCTCAAAAAAAAAATCCTATAGAAGCATTAAGTGACTGGAGTAAAAAAAGCAATGAAATACCTCTAAAAAAAAAAAAGAAAAGACCACCACCAAGTTTAGTATTTGTATTTAAGTCAATTCTTCTTGGCCTACAGCTATATACCCTCACACTCATGATGCAAATGAAAAGTATCTGACAAGCAGAAGACTAATACAGCTCAATAGGTGGTATATCATTGTAGCAGGAAAACACACAAATCAATGCTTAGAACATTTTTTGAAGGGCTCCAAAGATCTATATGAACAACAATTTGCTTCATATACTTGCAAGTAATTCCTGCCTTGACAGGCAGGAATAGCTTAAATTCATGAAGGAGAAAAGAGTAATACATGATCAAGTTCTTTAAAAAAAACAAAATAAACACAGAAAACAAGAAACCTTTTAAAAACATGTGCATGCATTTCCAAATTATATATAGAAAATATCCCTTAAGCATACCAGGCTATGCATGTGAAAAGCAACTAAGTCACACAAATCCTTGTGATTTGTTCATCATATGGTTCATGTTTTGAACACATGTTCATTTTCAAGGGATCACAATTACACATCTTAAAAGCCTGACGCTTCAAGACTGTGCATCATTTGCTGTTAAAGTTTCCTTCAGTAAAAATAATTCCTCTGGAGACTTGCTCAAATGAGCAAAGCACACTTGGGAGCAAGGCTGTGCAGACCTCTCGTGTTCACAATTGAAAGGCTCTGTTAACTCCTGCTTTAGTCAAAGAACTAGAAATGCCACTATTCAAGGAAAAGTCTCTGTAAAGTTAAGACCCAGCTAGGGAAAATACTCTCATAAATTCTGCAGTGAGGACATGCTTATTTATTTACCTATTCCCTCAAAACCAAGTACTCACTTATTCTTTTAGGGTTACTGCTTCAAAATAATTCCTCTAAAAAAAACAGTAGCAGACAACCTCCAGTTTGCAGGTCCTTGAAGATGAACTTTCCTAGTAGTACAGCTGTTTTTCTGGGCACAGGAAGGAACACGCTTTACACCATTGAACTGCTCTGGGAAAGAATCCATCACAGCAGTAAAGTACATAGCCATGGAAGAGCAGGATCCAATCGAATTTTTTTTATTCATACACTACGTATCTTTTAGTCTCCTCTTTCCTCACTCAGCTCTACCCAGAATTCCCCTTTCCCCCACCCCAGATGAGCTGCAGCCACTCAATATCCTCAGAAGGGCCAGAAAGAGAGAAAAAAAATAACCATGCACATGTACATCATCTGGGGTACTGCTGAACAGAAAGGAAAGTGTAGCCTCAAGTTATATTAGGAGAGAGGAAGAATCAGTTATCACCCTAAACCTGAGGCAAAAAGGCCAAAAATACCCACCATAAGCAAAATGGATTCAGCACAGCCTAACGTTACAGGCAGAGACACAAATTTGTTAGTGTAGCCAAGAACACTTATTCAGTTAACAGAAGAGTTATTTGTCATTTAGAGATGCAAATCCAAGCTAAGTATAGTCATAACAAGTAGTAACACTGCTCACACTAACCTAATCACGTGCCAGCATTTACTGATTAACATTATCACCAGCACCTAACTTCATTGAACATAAGCCTACATAATTGGTACCATAACACATTACACAACACTGACTGGTGCCACCACATGTTTTTAGGTAAATAACCCAGCTGGCTTCATATTTCACAGCATAGTTTTCTGTAGCTCTTAGTACTTCCCATACAGCCACATGCCTTGCTTGGTACTTGGTTTTCAGAATCCAGAATTCCCAGCTGCACTGGGCCTTACACAGCCACCACTGGTAGTGGAAAGACATACAAAGTAATGCAAGGCAGATAAGGGCAGATTAATTTTAACACTGCAGGCAGGAGGGTACACTCCATAGTATCCTACTTCAATACAACCATGGCTGTGCTTTGAAGTTCTGCCTCTATCACACTGTCCATCTTGCAGCTTACCAGTATAGAAGTTATAAAAACACCTTTTACAACAGAAATATTTCTGTCCACATGAAGTTCACCTTTCACTTAATGTCTCAAGAAAACAGCACAGTTTTCTGAAATGGAAATCATCACTTTCTTTCTCCTGGGGATACACAACACTGCAACAACAGAGAGCACTCCATCCCTCTGACTGTTCACCCTATATTTAGGGAGATTCAATAACCGTGTGCCATGAAATTACACTAGAAGGGACCCAATGAGTGCCCAGGCAAATCAATAGCCCTAAACACATTCAGATTCAGCTCCTCTTTAAGAAAGAGTACTACCCCACCCCACACACAAATAAGCCTCTAAGAGCAGAACTTTACTTAGCAAATGGCAAACAATTCTTAAAAATACTTACAGCTTCTCCTGAACACCTCTCAGCACATACTCCCAACCCTCCTGATTTGCTCACCCCCTTCCCTTTAAATGCTCCAGTCCTGCAGGTGCTGCCAGTCTCTGGTGATTGGGGAACTGGGTCCAGCTGTTCCTCCAGACAGGCCAAGCCACTGCTTCTAGCCCCCTAGGGTAGGGATCTGCTTCCTCCCCACCCTGGGCGGCACAGCAGCAACTGCTTACAACTTTAACAAAGCTTTCAAATGCTGTGGTTAGAGACTACTACAGCCCTTGTAGGAGCACAGTGTGTTCAGGCACAGACAGAGTACAGACTTGACTTCACCTTGAAATTTTTCACCCCCAAATTCCCACCGATGTCACGGGTGCCTCCTCTCATGGGGACTGGCAGGCGACATGAGCCTCATGCACATCCTGGTCACTTTGTACTGCTGGGCTGAAGTAGTGTGGCTTCAAAGCAGACACATGTCTCAGTCACAGCCATTTTAAAACCTCTATTAGTTTCTTTTAACCTTCCAAGCTGCTGCCTTGGCTGTAGTCTCATAACTGATGTAGTGACTCTAAGAAAGTTCTAAGAGATAACCCCTACCTTTTTCCCATTTCTGATGTGACACCACTGGAGAGTTGCCCCTCCTCTTTAAACTTTTTCTGTATTTCTTGAGCAGAAATGCAGAAACAGAAATGTGGCCTTTTACCACAGACAGAAATCACCAGAGGTACAAGGGAACTGGAGGGGAAAAAATGTTAACTGTATTTTTACAAATTTCTTTACTATAACAGTAATTAATGTGTCAAAATAGTGCATTTAACATATATGGATAGGATGCTTTTACTCAAGAATATCAAATAACTAACTTTGCCTTTACTAAGGAAACTTATCCCTCAGAGCCTTATATATATTTTGTCCTATTGCCTTCCTTCCCAAGTCTCATCTCTCAGATTCTGATCTGCAAGGACTCACATACTCCAGAAGTACATGCCCTTCATTCACTGCTTCATGAATCCTCCGGCGGAATTTCTTGGGGACAAACTTTGACTAGTTTCTTCTGAGAACATCTGTTCAGAGCATTCTGGTTCCCACAACTCGCTAGAAATATTTTTTTAATTTTTTTTGTACTGACAAACAGAATTTATTTTATTTTTTTACTTTTTTGGGGGAAGGCTTATGGAGGATTGTCATAATTTTGTAAACTCTAAAGAAATATTCACAATAATTCAGTGTCCATATTGATGTCAAGGTTAATTATTACTATAGTAACAATATGGCCTTGATGTAATGCTGCTGACATCTTTAATTTAAATCGGAAAATAATATTTTAATGTCAGGTAGAAAAAAGATCTAAAAACATATTCTGTATCAAATGGTAGACACTACAGAAAAACTGAAATGGAGACCATGGAACTAAACCTTATAAAACCAAGCTCATAATTCTTTTTCAACTACACTGACACAATCTCTACTTCATCTGATATGGAATCCAGCTATCACAGAACTACTCACAGAACAGTCCTCGTTCATGGTGGGGTTTTTATGTTTGAATTTATTTTCAAAAGTCATTCAGCTGTGCTGTATTGGACATTTGAAAGAAAGTATTTTTCAGAAGAAAAACCTTTCCCTGCTGGAAAGCTGATGATCTTGATTGTACTTATGATCTGAAAAAATCCCCACAAAACATTCTTGCATAAAAACTAAACAATACACGTTTTCCATCTTCAGGAATGCAAGCTTAAAATGTCTGTGATTTCAGGAATCATTCTTCCTCTGGAATACAAGGGACCTTTGTTACACTGACAAATTTGCAAAGTTTTTTTTTTTTAATTCCTAGCCACAATTCATCATCTTCAAAACATGAAGCCAATAAAAAAATTTCTTTTTGAAGACAGTAATACATTTCAAAGAGGTATTTTAAAATATGTTCTCCTTATTGTTGCCAAGCACAAGATGGGAGGAGAATCATCCTCCAAAATCAATTGTAAAAGCAATTAAATTGTTATGTGGATGAGGAGCCAAATATGCCACACAAAGTCCAGAACATGGTCTGAGGCCCCTACACATAGCAAAGTAAGGCCAGGAGAGAAAACTTGTTGTCAGGCTTTGCTGTGATACAAGAATAATACTGCTCTTCCTGGACCCAAAGCAGGGCATGCGCTGCTGCTCCCAACCCCATCTATAAGCCCTGGATTTTGGCATTCTGCAGCACTGTGCTTTCTTTTGGCATCTCCAGAATGGGAGGTGCACAGCCCAGGGCTTTGGCTGCAAGACTAGGCTGTGCCCAAGGTATTCCTGAACTTGAGCACATTTCTCCAAGAGCTCCAGCCATCAGTAGTCTGAAGTTTTCCATTAATCTTTTCAGGCACATATTACCATATGAAAATGCATATATTACCATATGAAAATGCACAATATACCCTCAGAATTTCCAAATACCATTTGTTCTTTACTTAAAAGAAGTGGCCGCACAGAATGCAATAACTGCACCTGAACCACACACTTCCCATTGGAGGGTATCAGATGATCTTTCCTCAACAAGTTGGTTTGCCTACACAGCAGCCAGTTCTGTAAGTGCATTTCTTAGATTAGAAAATCATTACCTCCCTGTTCTTAGCCCTGTATCTTATCTTACATAAATTTCTAGCCTTTTTGCAGATAAAAAGAGATGAAAGATGGCTAAAAAACTACAAGCGCATCAGAAGTACATAGGATTCATAATCTCACACAGAACTAGCAGGTTATATAAAGCCATATTATCCCTAACACCACTCCTCCATATAGACATAAGTTTTGCTTCCAACCCTATAGACAAATCAATGAGAGAAGGGGGTTAAAGCTACCAACCACAATATTGACATGTAATAACACTCCCTTGAAGTATTTCCATTGTAAATTTCCTCTTAAGTTACCTCAAATCACTAGGTGCAGAATGCAAATACCTAAAACTAAGCTCTACATATTTCAATTGAAAGAAAACCTTATCTTTATCTGTTGAGGTCTGAATATACCTTCACACTGCTTCTATGAAACAGGAAATTAATAACTATTTCTTCTGTCTTCACAAATACTCCTAAATTATTGTAAACCCTTTTCTTATTTCAATAATTGATCTAAGAAAAATCTAAACCAGCTTACCATACAGTTTTGAAATTGAAATCTGATCATCTTTAGATAGCTTTCTGTTATGCAGTGAACTGTCATTGGCAGGAAAACTATACAAAAATGCAACCAAGACATTGGTATATACAGCATTTGCCACACAGCTTTCAGAATAAATCACCCTTTTCCTCCCCCATGCATTTTGATATTACACAGTATGATGCAGTATTAGTTAGGACAATGTACAGTTATATTAGTGGCCCACTTATCAGTTGTGGTATTTAGGCTGAACATAATTATCATCACTACTTTTGAATAGAAACAAGATTTCCAATTCAATACACGTTTGCCCACTAGGAAAAGGAAAGCCAAAAAACCACAAGTTTTTGTGTGTATTCTGCTGAGTAGAAATAAACACATTGCTTGTTGCTCAAACAATTCCTGATGAGGTTCATGCGTACCTCATATATATGATGAAGAAATGCAGGAAATTTTTAAAGAAAGGTTATATATTTTGATACTCCCAATTTGGAAAAAAATGAAATCAATACAATTGATGGGCTAAGAATCACAGCGGCTAAAAATATCTTTCTATCATGATGCGTTGGTTCTGACATTAGGAAACCATAACTATAAAATGTGTATTTATGTGCAGTCAGAATGAACTGATTTAGAGCTTCCTTTTCTCCAAGACAACCTAATTTATATTTTAATTTGCTGGAGGTAATTGATTATCATGGAGTAAATGCATTGTACTGAAAACTCTATTAAATCACTGACTTAATGGGAGCAGAATGATTTTTTTTTCTCTTTTTGGATAAAGTTTAACCTTTGTAAGCATTTTAAAACTAATATATCAGGCTCTAAATATTTTATGGTCTGTATTAAGCACTGTTTGGGGTTCATGTCCCTTTAGACTCCAACACAGTACATTATACTATACAAAGCAATTCACCCAGAGTAATGAGTTCTGTAGTAGCTTCATGAAGACCAGTACTGAACTGCTGCTGCTGCTGCAGGCAAGCATTTATCTGATATAAAATATAGTGGGGAAAAGGCTGGCAGATTGCTGCTCATGCTATTCATATTGTAACTAGCAAAGAGATTAATATTCTTTAACTAATGGGTGGTGGTCATTACATGAACCAGAGTGGATAAACTCATCTTTTTAATAGCCTCAATATCAATATAGCTATAAAGTGTAATCTAGTAATTAATTAGACCAAAAAATCAAGGACAATCGATGAAGTGTAAAGGAAATTTCAGAAACTAACACCCACAAACTGAAGACCAGAACTAAATGAATAAAAACTGGAAAATTAATTCAGATAATATCTGTGTTTTATTAACTTCATGTCTCTATGTTTCCATAGTATTTGCTTATACTGATCACATTTACCAAAGTAATTTTTATTTTATGAGGAGTATAATATTTTTCCTTGGGAATAGCTGTCTAGCTCTTTTAGCTGCTTGGGTTTAGGTATGCAAGAGATATACTCAGTTGAAAAGGTTCAGATTTTACTGATGCTGAGATTCTTTTAGAATCCAGGAATATTATTTTTCTAGCAGATGGCCTATTCTCTTGTGAAAATATAGCTACTCAGGAAATGGGGGGGAAAAAAGGTGGTGGTTCTCCAGTTTTTTTTAATTTACATCTGTTTGTCTATACAAACATTTTGAGAGTCCTTCTATGTAGAGAATATGATAAAACCAACTCTAATATTACTGACAGTGGGCTTACCTGATAATTCATGCTGCTTTGGAGGAAGTGCATAAATTCACTTGTGAAACTCTGTAGAGATTAAATTCTAAAAACCTTGACCTTCATCCCTGCTGGCCATGCCAAATGGCTCATTGACTGTCTTTGTGGCTATGTTCTAATGGAAGGGGCAGGAACCTTCCATAGAAGGTGAAGTGAAGCTCTAAAGACAGCAATATAAAGATTTCTAGTTAATATTAATAGAGATCGTATTATCATTTTACAGCCCTAGTGTAGTGCCAGATATAGCATGAATTAGATGGATAAAAACTTGCCTTTGGTCTAACTGTGCAGCCACATGGGCCACTTTCTTTCTAATCCTACCTGTGATTGAAAATGCTTCAAAGCATTGTCCTTGGCCACATGCCTTACCATTTCTTCCACTGTGCCCTTTTTTTCTAATCTGAAATATGGTAGTCCTGTGCTTACTGACCAGCTGTACTCTAACATACATCTGGAAAAATCTGTTATTCTTTGAAGCAGGTGACTATAAGGCAAACAATGCTAACATCAAATTTCTGGGCAGCTTTGAGGATACATGCCTCTCTGGCTCTCACCTCCCCACATCTGCTAAAAAAACTTCACCTCTAAATGACTTTGTTTCAAAAACTGCAGATGGTAAACTTCCACTGCAAATTAAGCATGCTGATCCTATTATTTTTTTAACGGAAGTCAGATGCCTAATTTCCTGTACACCACTCTGATAATTTTACCCATCTACTCCAAGCAGACAATTATTTAGAAAAGGAACCTTCTTTGGAAATGAACCGATAGCTGCAGGCCTAATGCAAGCCATAATGCAGAAAGACCAAGAAACACAATAAAGAAAGAGCAATACCCATGGTCTGGATTCTTACATTGAACATTTACATTTGAAATTTTGGAAAGTGCTATGCATGTTGATAACACAACATTAAGTTTCTTATTCCTTAAAGTTTTTTTTCAATTAATCTCCATCTTCCCAGGCCCAAAGCCTCACACACAGCATTATGTGCTATCAGACCACAGATCTGATTTTAACTTTTGACTTAAGTGAAAACCAGGGTCAAAATATTAGTTAATTTTCTCATTTTCTGTTCAGGGGTGAATACAGTTCCTTCAGCTGAGCTCAGAGCACCATGGAGGACTGGTCCTGATCACTTTCACCTACCTTCAGATCAGCAGCAAAGGGATAATGAGACTGCAGAAGCTATAAAATAAAGGCAAATGCAAGGAATGCTTGCTGCTAAATAAGATATTTCCATGAAGAATTCAGCAGTGTTGTAAGAGAAAACCCGTCCTGCCCCGGAAAGAAGGGTATTGTATATGTTTAATTAGATGAATCTAGACTCCTTTCTTATTGATCATGCACTGTTTCATGTTTTAATATTTTACCTAAGCTTAGGGGTGGGATATCTTGGCCATCAGCAATTATCCATTTAATCAAGGACAAGCATTTCTTTTAGAAGAAAATTAAGGAGAGTTGGCAAGAGAAAATAGCCTTAAATTGTTCTTGTGTAACACATGACCATATATGGATAAAAAGGGTTAGGTACTTCATCTGTAAAGACCACCAAAGACCCCTGAAGAGAGGAAGGCATGCCCAGAAGAATCTGAAGCAGAGCCAAGAAGAGTGACTTAATGCCATTACACAACCTATGTAGATTAGAATGAATATGTATTAGATAGGCAGAATATGTATTAATTTATTGTATAAATATAATGAGGTAGCCGACTTTGGCGTGCTTGGTTTGTGGAAAACTACCAAGCACGCAGGCTTGCGCAAACCTGAAATAAATTAGCAATATCTCTCCTGAGTGTGTGATTATTGATTCATTGCACACCAGGCGATGAATGCACTTTTTGGACAACAGTGTCAGGCTGCCCTCCTTGCCTGCATCAGTGATGTCTTGTAAAGTTGGAAATCTCTTCTTTGCCACAGGACACACAGAAGAATCCCTCAAATGTCAGTCAAATGAAGGTGGGAGCAGCATGGCGACTAAAAGGCATGTCCTTGTTTTTATAAAACAAGGGCATTCAATAACCTAATGGGACTATTACATATTTCAAAGAGACAGAAAAGAAAGAGTAATGTTTTTTACACTGCATTGTCAAATTAAACTTTAAAAATTCAATTTTATTATGGTTCCATTTATATATGACTTTATAATCTGCTCAAAAGCATTTACACATTTTATTACTATAATGATTTATTGACTATAGAGTAACATATACTAAATAGTTCCTATAGTTCCTATAATACTTTGGTATAGAGATTTTTGCTGTAAGTCTCACCAATTAATCTTCCCAAAAAACTAGTTTTAAAATGCCTCAGTACACACCACTGTTAACCTTTATGAAGTGGGAAGCTGACCAGCCTTTTCCTCTTTTAAAAAATATATTTCTTTGCATTCAGTTCCAACCCCCAAATTGTATTTTCTCCCTAATTTAGAGTCAACAGCATCATACTGTAAATGTAAACCATGGCTGAGAACAAGCCTCTTTCACTGGCTTGAAGTTGTCTGGGTATCATATCTGGAGAGACAGAAACAGTGTGCTTTCCTTTTCATGTGAGCAGAGCCATAGACTCTTTGAGGATATCTGGAAATATTTTCATAAAGTATGAAAAATGAGTACCTAATACTTTGATAATTTTTTAAAATCAAATACATCCCAATATATCAGACCATCTCAAAATAAGAATGGTTTTAAAAGGAAACAAAACCACAGCAAAGATAAGGCTCTCTCATATGCAATATAAGAGTTTCTGAGAAAAACAAAGGTTAATTTACTAAGTAGAAGATGCTTCCCAATTCCTACGAAGGCCAATTATTAGGACAGTCTGAAATTTTATTGTTTATTTTTGTCATGCTGCAAAAATACATTATCCATCCAATGAAAGATGGAGTTCACTGGATTAAAGGGAGCTCAAAAACTGGTCTGTGAAAGACTGAAGCATAGGTAAGAATACAGACCCATTTGGTTTCAAACTTCTGCTCTGTGTGCTCATTCTGCTGGGTAAAACAATATAAGGTACCTGATTGTGAAGGAGCTGTTACTGTATCACTCTAATCGGTTTATAAGTCACACCTTCTTGGGGGCTAAACAACTTGCTTGAACAAACCTTAGTTGGACTAAGAGGCTGAGGGCTACAGAAAAAAGAGTCTACAACTTCAAAATCCAGAGTTTCTCACTGTACAGGGATGTAAACCTGCCTTTCCAAAACATTAAAGGCAATGAGGTCTGTCATCTTAAGGATGCATTAAGGAAAGACTGAGAGAGACCTAAATTACTGTTTACTCTGAAACTGAGAAGGCAAACACTCTGTAACACACTATTAGGCAGGAGCATCTTAGCTAACTATAAATAAGTGCTGTAAGTGATCTCGCCATGGCAGCAGAGTCCTGCACAGGCTGCACATACTTCTTCAGCTCGTCAGCTTCTTCACCCCACACTGTCTCAGTTATATCTGCAGGGCAGGTATGATATAACCTGTTAAATCAGACCACTCAAAAAATGCTGCATTGTGTCATCAGTGCTTTGGATGTCAGCAGTGACATATGAAGGTTGTAAAGAGTATTTTTTCTGGTTCACCTTAATGTGGGTTATAAACAAATTCACAAAGAGGGCTGCAGCATCCACAACCTGCAGGCAGTACTTCTCGAAGTGCACCCTGACTTACTTTGGCAAGAGAGTTGTTTAGGGGAGAGAAGGAATGTTTCAAACCAAGCTGTCCTAAAAATTCTCCTCTGAAAGAGAAAGAAATGAACTGACCAAACCCAGAAGACTACAAAAATTGTATACAATTATTATTATTATTAACATCCTATGAATTTTTTTCAGCCAACCTTATTTTAAGGCCCAGTTCTGTTGAGTGTAGCTGACAACAGCAATTAAACAGGAATAAAACCAGGACAGAGTTCAGTTCACCCTGATAAATGCAGAACATTAGGGCTTTCTGGGGCTCAGAAGTAATTAAAGCTCAAAATATGTCATGTTCACATGCACAGAAAAATCTAGTCTACAGTGTAGCTGTACGCTTCTACGGGAGAACTTATCTTGGGCCGCATACCTCCGGGACACAGGGCTCTACCCACCCTGGGGACAGTGATGCACAGACATCAATATGATGGATGCAAAATGTCCGTCTATTTGGCTGCGTCACACGCTTATATAGCTCTTGCGGTTCCTGTTCCTGCCACTCCCATGGGGAGGAGTCTATCTTTCCGTCACATCCCGTAATCTTCCGGTCACCGATCCCTGCCTATTCCCCTACACTACAAAGAGTTTTCCTAAATTTCAGAAACAGATTCTTTCTGACTTGAAAGCCACTTGTTCACTAAAATTAAAAAACAAACACAGTCAATCTCAGTGCCAATACCAGATTTCTACTCTGCAGCTACCAGCATTTGTTCTGTATTAACATCTGACTTGATGGTTGTGTTCCTAGATCCATCTAGATCCCAGACAGCATTTCATACATTGAAACAATTTGAGGGCCCTATTGTTGCTAAATTTATGTAGTGTAATCACTTGTTATCCCATTTATGAACCGTGCTTTGCTGTCATACATTTCAGGCCTGTCCAAGTGCTGGAACACCAAGCCCTACGAGAAAAAATGGCTAAGATGTACTAGTCTAAAACAACTACTTTTGATGACTTAAGAGATCTTTGCTATTCCTTTACCTGTTTTATGTACTAACTCCCTTCTATCCTGACTGGCTATTTATTTGCCTAGTCTCCCCCAGTGATGCAGTTATCAAGTGGACCAAAGTAATTAATACAATAAGAATATATGGCAATGAAGCCTCTCTGAAAGGGGAGAGGGAGAAATTAATTTTGGATATTAAATGTCTCAGAGGGGAAAACCAGAGAGATGCATTAATTTTTATACACATTTGCCATATATTGCTGCTGGTCACATTAGTTGTGTAAGTGTTCTTTGATATAAGTATGCCTCTAAAGAAACTGCTGGGAGTCTGGTGCTAGTAGCTGTATGTAAGTGTACTGTCAGATAGAGTGACTCAGGAAGTAGCTCTTATTTTGAAATAAAAGGGAAAAAAAGGAATAAATTTATGGTTTTGGTTCAGGAATTCTCTAGAGGCATAACATAGTGCTTAAAATAATGAGAATCCCTCCTTGGAGGTATCTCTTACCAAGCAAGAGCTATAGTCTAAAATTGCAATGCTAGAAACACTGCCCTAGAGAAAGTTATAATACAGTGATGAAAGACTGAGATTCATTTCTGCAACAGAAGAAAAATTCTACCATGCCTCTAAACCAATGCCATTATAAATCTAGGAACGTTCATGCCCTAAAGACAGATCCTACTACAGCACCACATACTAACACAACAACTGTGGAAATCTGGACATGACAGTAGAAATATAGTATCCTGACAAGGAGGATTTCCTCCACTGAAAGCTAATGAAGATCTGTGCCATTTAACAATGATCACTAAAACCCTCATCATCATTGTTTTGAAGGTTGCTCTGTTTCACAGTATGCTTAGTAACTGAGGCATTTCAACACCTAGCACTTCACTGGGCAGTGAAGGGTGGACTTTGAGACAGTTTGTTAAGATGTCTTATAACTTTTTTGCAGCAGCTTTAGAAAACCATTCATCCTGAAGGACGGTATGAAAGGCTAACTTGCTTCTAGTTGCATTTGAGACTCCTCTACTAGGAGAACGCTTTCCTCTAGAGAGGTGAATGCAAAGGTCAGGATGATTTAGACTAGAAGTCAGCTGAGGAAGATACCTTGATATCAGAACTAATGGTAACATTCCTTTTCTAAATTGAGATAGTATCTGCAGAAAGGTTTGACTGTAAGCAAGAACTTCATCATTTTACCACATCACATCAATAAGTCACACTCCTTTATCGGCCATCAATGGGTTCACAGAATTGAAAAGATTATTTTAGGACAAAAGTTAGCCTTTTAATAGACTCCGTTAAGTTACCCTATATTAGAAAAGTATAGTAATCATATAATAGGAATAAAATTGATATCATCCTTGTGTACCTTGTCTGAAAAACTTGTCTGTTCTATCAGTATCAGCTGGTCAAGACAAAAAGATACTATCTCTTTTCCCAACTTCATCCTGTCACATCAATTCTATGAATAAACTGGAATTATATTTTAATTTTATATTAATCCTATGGTCATGTATGACCCAAGGCTCACAGACTTGTGAAGTGTAGTTCTCCTTACATTGGAAGATTGCTCATGGTGACACCATATGCGTTACTGCGGATGACCACAATGAAAAGACGCAAGAGGTTATATTGAAAGGAGAATCACCAGGATAAAAAGGCTACTAGTGGTATTCCCCAGAGACTGATCTTGGGATCTGACACAACATTAGAAGACACTGCCAATACCAAGGACTGTGACATGAAATTTAACACTATATAGTGCAGTTTTTTGTGGTTTCTTTTGCTATTAATTGTACATTCATAAACTGCAAATTATGACAACAGAAAGAAATCTAGATTATTGCTCATACAAAGGATGGTTATGTATTACCACTTGAGGTGGCTGTGAGGAAGGTGAATGCAATTCTAAATTGAATGAAATGAAGCATTTTTATTAGGCACAAGGGAATATTACCGCTAGGAAACAAGAACAAGGGAAAGACCTAATTTGGCATATTGCTATCTGGTATAGCTCGGAGTATCCTTGATCCTTATGCATGAACATAAGTGAAATAAAAAAATGAAGAAGGGTTACTGTTTTAAGTATTTGTCTTCTGAAGAGAGACTGGAAGAGCTTAGCTTTGTGTAAGCTACCTAAAGAGCAACTCAGGGGTGGACATGATCACTGGGATGATCTTCTAGAGTAAATGCTGAGTGACAAATGACAGAGGTATAGTAGAGATAAAAGATTGGGAGGTAGGATGGGTGCACTGGTGCTTTTTGGGGTGTTACAATACAGAGACCTGACTGGTGTGTCTGCTGGAGAGACAGAGGCCACTAACAGTGCTAATGAACTCTCCTGTTTCTCTGTTTCTCCTTTGGGTTTGGGGGGGGGGCAGGGCAGAGTTTATGCCACCTTAAGACTTATTGATTTAGTGTTTAGAGCATATTTTCAGTTAAATATAGAGCACAGAGAAGTACTTTATCTAGATTACTTCACATTGGGTAATTATGATGTGGTTGCCACTGATCAATAAGGAAATAACTCGGTGTTCCAGATGTTCTCAGCATTCCCTTCCAACCTTCTGCTCAAAAGTTTAACTGTAACATATGTTCCATCTCTCTGATGTGTGTTTTAAACAGCAGACATCCATGGAGTCACAGAATAGTTGAGATTGGAAAGTCAATTCAGTCAGTTTTCAGTCCAACTGACTCTCCCAAGTCTTAGTAGATATCCACATTGTAACATTTTAAAAAATATAGTTACCATTTGATAAGAAAAAAACTTTTTTTTTTTTTCATTTTACATGCAATAATGGATAATTCTTACTTAGCTATGTGTTTGCAATTGTACCTTCAAGGGCAATAATTGCACCTCTAGGTATCTAAATCTCCATCATTTTGTACGCAGTTACTTGAACTGCATCCACATGACCTCACAAAAATGAGAAAGTCTGTACATATATGAAATGTGGAACTGTATTACTAATCACTGCTTTGATTCCTCTTCCTCCTCCAGTCCATTGCTAAATATCCATGGATAATTTATGCAGCACAGACATAGTACCAAGTCATTCATTGCCTGAGATGGCAGAAACACTTCTCAGGCATACAATTACCTTAGACCATCCTCATGTGGGCAAACCCATCAGGGCCAGTATAGAGCTACACTTCCATTTTGACCTCAGTGTGCATTTGACCCCAATAACTCCCTAGCGTATATCTTATATACATATTTATATTCTTTATTTTAAGTTCATTCAGAGAACTCCAAGAAAAAAGAAAATGCATAGGATACTAAGAATTAGTGGTGGCATAATTAAAGAGAAACTATCAAATAGATGTGGTAATTACAATGCTCTCTGGGACAAGGTGTTTAATGGGACAATTCAAAGTACATCCAGGGTATTTAATGCCTCAGAACTCATTTTACACCTGCTTTATTACAAATGAAATGTGAAGACTTAAGCATTGGTCTTGCTTTCATTGTTCAGGAAATAGAGCTTATAATTATCTCCAAAAAGCAGGAAAGTATTTCATTACTTTGCATTCTATGTATAGCAACAGGGTACAGTTCACAATGCAAATCCTGTAGGAGACTAAAAATACAGGCAGAGCAAAAAGAAAACTGTGAAGTAATACAACTGAGATGTGGTAAAGTGTTATATATAAACTCTTGTGCACTTAAAAATAAATATTACTTTCCTGTCTAGGAAAAAATAAAACAGAAAAGCACATCAACAAACCTTCAGTTTCGGGGAAACCAGCAGTCCTTGCCAGAAGAATAAATCAGACAGTAGGAGACAAAAACTATTATAGATCCACTGTGTGAAAAAGTGACCTCACTGAAATTGGCGTTAGCGTTGTGGATGACTCGAAACAGATCTAGTTTAGTCAACCTTATCTTCTTCACTGGAGATACTAGGAAACATACTGGTTATAAGATCAGCACTGCGAGGTCAACAGCACGTGTTGTCATGTCATATGTACTATATTCTTAAATGCAAACTAAGTAAGGGAAAAATAAGGTAATATATCACCCACTGAGCAGCTAGGAACAGTTATATAAAAAGCAAGGGAAAGTAATTCAGCTAATAACTGAAATCAAGACAGCATGGAGTCATGCCCCAGATGTTTCACATAGTATTTTAGCTCCTGAAGCTGTGTCCTGGTCTGCCTCTTAGAGCCTTTTCAAATAGCAGAATTCATCACAGATGATTGTGTTCAATATAGTAAAATCACCCATACTGCTGCAGTTCCTCTCTACTGTAATCTGCTGAAATGGCACTGTAAATCAGGTGTGACCACATTAGCTAAAGACTACTGGACCAGTTGCCAAGATATATCTGTGTGCCTTTAGATGCTGAAGTCTGCAGAGGAAACCCCTGTTCTATTTGCTGGTATAACCTGCATCCTTATGCTAAAAGTAGTACAATAATCCACCTAAACTAATGTCTTTCTCATTTTTAACTATCTCCCTGCCCAGTGCCTACTGAGCCACAGCCCAGTACACCATTTGGAATATTACCAATTGCACTAAGAGCGAAAGAAAAAAAAAAAGGTAAAGTGATGGAAAAGTCATGAATGGTGAATGGTATCCCTACTGCTCTAATAAAGAGCTAGAAAACCAAAAAACTATGCCATCCTGTTGAGGAAAGGAGAGGAGAAAAAAAAAGTTACTTCAATCACATAATACAAAGTTTAATGAAGATGACAAACATGCTACAACAGAAAACATACATACTATTTGGGAGAAGATTTTGCTGTGTCCTTATTGACAGAAATCTGTACCCACTTTGGCACTTTGGCACCCACAGCTACAGTGTCCTCACACTAAACCCTCCCACCATTTGGAGAAGTTGATGCATCTAACAAATGCATCTCTGTTAAAAGTATTCATTACAGGAGTTTCCTCTGGCAAAATATGGCTTTGACAATGCCATAGGAAGCATGGTTGGAACAATAATTTCCTTTTTCTGGTTTTCCTCTAACTTGGGCAGGTATTTGCAGAAGATTGCAGAGAAGTGCCAGCTGAAGGTTCAGGGCCTGGGGGCTGGACAATGAACACAGTTTGTGAAGGATGCAGAGAATCATTGCCCAGTGCTGGTCCTCACAGACATACCGCATAAAGAAGCGGTTCTTGTATAAACACACAAATCCATGCCTTAAATGACACGCATATGGACGGGCTTTTCCCAAGCTCTTGCTTCTTCTCCAGGTGCTGAGCAGCCCATGCTACCTTATATCTGGTAAAAGAACTGCTGCAAAAGTGCAGTTCTGCAATGCCCAGTTCTGTACTGCTTGTGCTATGAGTCTACTCATCTACTCAGAAGGGACAGGTGAGGAAGGAGGGGCACAGGAGCCTCTCCTATGAGGACAGGCTGAAAGATTTAGGGTTATTTAGCCTGGAGAAGGGAAGGCTGCGGGGAGACCTTATTGCAGCCTTCCAGTACTTAAAGGGGGACTACAGGAAGGATGGGGGTAATCTCTTTAGCAAGGCCTGTTGTGACAGGACAAGGAGTAATAGTTTTAAACTAAAGGAGGGTAGATTTAGGCTGGATACAAGGAAAAAAAATTTTACAATAAGGGTGGTGAAACACTGCAACAGGTTGCCCAGAGAGGTTGTGGAGGCCCTATCCCTAGAAACATTCAAGGTCAGGCTGGATGGGTCTCTGAGCAATGGGACTAGATGACCTTTAAAGGTCACTTCCAACCAAAACCATTCTATGGTTCTATGATATTCATACAGTGTGGCAGAATCACTTGGACAATATATGATTTGTCTGCAGAGAGGTACAAGGGTCCCTTTTTTTCAGAACCTTCAAAATCCTAAAGCATTCCCTGCTGCAAATAACGTACATGATCTCAGACTTCCCAGGTATGAAGCTTCTGCACTGAATTTGCTCAAAGCAGGTTACTCTACTTTCCCTTGCCTTTTTTAAAGGTTTACAAGGACCAAAACTGAAATTTAAGGACAGCACATGTGGAAACGTGGACAGTAGAAAAGGCTGAACATGCTTCAGTGAATTTTTATGCACCATGTTACCTACATGATTTTCCTGGAATTCTAAGCTAAGGTCACTCCAAGGACTTGTCACTGCCTGTTATGAAGGAAAGGACAAACAGAATCACAACACAGGTGAACAGAAAAACTCTAAAAAGAAACCAGTCTAGCAGGAATTCAGTCAGCCATCCTCCTCTAAAAACTACCATTGTTGAATTCAGTGAAGGCAGACATGCACACTAGCCTCAGGCTTGACAATCTATCAGAATACAATGCTCATCTCCCATGCCATTTTGCATTTGTATATGAAATAAATCATTAAATCCTTCTTCTTTAGGACTGAGAAAGCTGTTAGTGTTCTGAAGCTTCTAAAAGGACAAGCAGAGTCCATTAGTGATATTATCTGCCTGGGAAAAAGCAAATGGATAGGTACTTGGCTTCAGGAAAGAATTGCATTCCAGAAACACCTAAGCACATTGGAAACCCTCCTGCACTAAGCTCTTGGTATATAATCAAAAGCCTGACTTCTCACCTCTTGTGGTACCTTCCATCTTCAAAAGAACTTATAAGAACTATCTAATCCTTACAGTATCACAGTGAAGTACCGTCATCTCCATGTCCTGACAAAACTGAGTTGCCTCACTCAGAGGTCTGCCTCAGAGTCAATTATAGGACTGTAATCCCTGGCTACAGTGCCTCCTTCCCACTGCCAAGAACATGCTTTTCTTCTGCTTGAACTTGGCTGTTTAACAAGACTTAGATCTTTGGAAAATATTGCTAGATGATGACATGAACAGGTTACTTTGAAGAGTAAGTAAGAAGGGTAAGAGGAGAAATTTATTATGCAGCAGAACCATAAACAATTTATTTAGTAACTAATCCTACCTCTTTTTTGATAGAGTGGCTGAAAGCTTCTTCAAAATAAAACATCCTGATGCTAAAACCTTGCTTTCTTGTTTGAAGGCTTTGTTCCCATGGACCACTTCCCAGAAGAGCAAGCCAGGAGGCAGAATATCAGTACTGCAAGGAACAACAGTGAATGTAGCCTGGTAAGCATACTGCAAAGTCAAGTGTGACTTCATATTAATATTGGGCCTGTTCCTTCAGGGTCTAAATGGTCCTTTCTTTTCTCAAACACCACTGACAAATATATGCATATCATCTAACCCACCCCCAGATTTGAAGAAAATAAATTCATGAACATAAACATGGTTTTGAGCATGACAAGAGCAGAGTTGTGAAAACATTTTGCATTCATTTTGAATGACCAAAAATTATTTGGAAACACTGTACCTATAGACCAGCACCGAAGAAAAAAGTTTCTCCTAAGCAGAATGCAGAAATCTCTGCACAAACTGTGAAAGGGAATGTCTGGATGTAAGTGCAATACTACTTCCCAAAAAGAAGTTCTATAGATTTCTGTACAGACAAGACCGAGATTCTTCATCTGAAACAGTGTGTACACAATCCATTTAAATGGTCACTATTTACCTATAAGATGCCAAAACATTTACTTAAACCAAACTCCATTCTTTAATGTTCCTTATCATTATCATGTAATCTGTTGTTACATAGCAAAGCCATCATTATATAACACTGTATAGTACCACCTTTAGAAAGACCAACAAATGAACAGAAAATAACCTACTGAAAATATCTTCAAAATAACTTCATTTTCAGTCAGTTTTGCTGTAAGTTCTCTCAGGCTATCAGCAAAGATGTTAAAAAAACTTCATACGTTGTCAATCATAAATTATGGCTTCTTGCTTGCTTGCTTTTTTTAAATTAACAAACATTTTAAAAGACAGATATATATAATTAATGGAAATCTTTAATACTTTGTGAATTTTCTAGACGCCTTTTCAGTCCGTATTTTTTGCGCTAACTTTTCTGAAGTTATTTCTTACTTCCTCAGTTAGTAAAATTTAAATATTAAAAGGAAGGCCAGAAGATATTTGGACATTGAGTCTAAAAGGACCCATGCTGTATCAGAAGAATATTATGGTTTAAAACCCCATAGCTGCTACTAAGAAAATCCCAGGAATGGCATAATTTACTTCTTTGTGTCCCATTCTTCTCTTTCCTGTGGCCTGGCTCCTCTCTCTACCCTCCACTGCTTCTATGAGCCTTGCAATCTAGTCCTTGCCCTCTCCTTTTCAGCACTATTTCTCTTCTTGCCTCCTTCATGTCCGGCTAATATTTTCTTCCACAAGATGCTTGGGTTTCCCGTTCAGCACTTTTATCTGCCTTGTTGCCCATCAAATACTTCAGGCTTCTGTTCTTATCTGCCCTTTCCTTCACCAGCAGGTTACTGTTTATCTTCTCTTGCCACTCCTTCACATTCAGCTCAGGCAGTTCTCTCCTGCCTCCTCTAGACTGTCAGCACAGGACAGACACTCTGTCTACTCCCAGGTGCTGTGCCAGGCAATCAGTTTGGATACAGCAACAAAGAGCTGCTTTTCTGCTAACTTTCTCCTACATGTTGGAGTACGTTTATTGTCTCTTAGTCCTGGGATGGTATAGGTGCAAACCCATCAGCAGGACTGGTGCTAATCATGTTCAGTTAAGACAAAATCTTAAAAGAATCTAAGTAACAGTTGTTAACAAACTTGTATGGATCACGTATGGAATATGTCAGCTTACAGCTTCTCTAAATTATTCAGAGAGACATCAAAGGACGTACCCCTCCTTGCAGACTTCATTTTCCTCAGACCCAAGATTGCCTCTCAGGAAAAATGGTTTGGTGTCCTTGGGAGTTCTTTTTTGGGGGGAATTATGGATGAAAGTCAGTTCTATTTCAGATCAATACTTACAATTTCGTTAAACTTACACGCAGTTCTGCGTATCATGGAGAATGCAGGGTAAGCTTCACTCTCACCATTCCTGTTGCTTTCAACTGGACGTATTTTTGCCCATCCACCACATGCTTCACTTCCCATGACTTGACAGTTCTGTTCTTTTTCAAAAGGGATCAGATCAGACATGTTTTTATTGATGTTGCAACGCCTTATCAGCCCAGGGAGTGTGAAGATCTTATTCACCCAGCCAGAGCTAAACCTCAACAGAAGAATTTAAGAGCATCAAAATCTCGCTTTGAGAAAGACAGAAACTAGAAAAAGGAGTAAGCATCATCTGCATCCACCAGTTCAAGCACATTATTTCTAATCATTCGAATGCAAGCCATAAAATACCACATTAGAAGTCAGAATAGTATCAGCATCCCCCTCCATATGCCTGACACCATGCAAATACATAGGCAATGCAGACATGCCTATCATTTGTATACAGTCTCTAGAGGCTCCAGAAGTCTGGATCTGCATTTCAGAAACAGATTTATTGGACTGTGACTATGTGCTCTGCACAGTAAGAGCCAATGAATCTTGTGTTGGATTGTTTAAAATTGTAATTGTACAATCTCTGTGATCCAAAGAACAAGGAGTAATTTTTCACAGTGAAACACAGTGATTGGACAGACTCAAACTGTCTCTGCCACATGGCATTTGTAGCTGTTCTTTACATTGTCACATAAATCAAAGGCATCTATTTTGACCCTCCTACACATAAGGCAGCCAAATAGTAACTGATATGACAAAAAGAACATTGCTGGCTGAATTTAGAACAGCTTTTCAGAAAGAAAAGCAATAGTGGATATAAACCCCTTACCTTTTCACAAAATTTGATATAATTCTCATAATAAAAAAATACAAAAATATAAAGTTAATTACATTGCTTAAACTATAGCAATATTCCATTTTTATAACTACCTACAAAGGAGAAGAGAGAGGGGGAAATGCAGACCTAGAAATAGCCAGCAAAATTAACTGGTTCATTTCAAAATTAGAATGGGGGAGTAGGGGGTGGGAAAGAGACCTGAATTACCCTTGCTGATTTGCTTCTATTTCCATAAAAGCTATTCATAAGACCAAGAATTGAAAACACTTGCTTTCCATGCCTAAAAAGGTTTTCAGGCAATCAAAATCACAGCAGTTTTAAAATAGAGTTTCGAATCTGGTTTGTCATCTATCATGGTTATGGAGATTCATAAATGATGTGTGCAAATAACCTGTGAAATACCAAAACTTCTGCTAGACCTCTTCAGGAATTCTGCTATAGCACATGGGCTAAGAATTGGACATCATTTTTACATTGCTACTGCTCAGAAAAATTCTCCACTATAGTAGAAAAACTGCAAGTTTTTTGAGAGACACTCCCCTGCCTAAGAAAAAAAGTGAAAGAGGGGAAAAAAAGCACAGACGCTCAGAAGAAACAACCATATTTCCAGCAGTCAGGTTTTCTTAGGAGACTGCTCAGACAGCTACTATGACATTTAGTTGGTGGGGAACTGAAGCCAGCACAGAGTTCAGAGACAAAGCCTAGGACAGAACAACTCAGCAAATGGGCTGCTATTGCCCAAGACTCTTAAATCTAATGTCCAAACTCATTGTGTTATGCAGTTAATGAGTTACCCTAGTATGCATTGTTGATTCTGTGCTTTAAACTATCTATTTGTAAATCAAAGAACTGCACAGAGAAGAGATTAGAGACACATTAGTGACACCTGTGGAACGCAGCTTAGCTGCCCACTAACCCGCCCCTGCTGTGTGACACAGATCAGGTTAAGACTCCAAAAGCCAGTTTGTGCCACAAATTATGTTCAGATGATGTCAGCAAACAAAACAAAAATAAGGAGCTTAAGGCAGAAAGCATCTACGCGTTTCAAGTTCGTATACACTGCTAGCAATTGCAACTTCTGTTTCTGTCTTCAGTAGCTACATCTGCTGCTCAGGTGACACCTACAAAATGAGCCATTGCCATCTAGCTAGTTTATTCATATTCTGTGGAATCACTTGCACTAGGCACCACAGTCCTTGATTTTGAGTCATCCTTAGCAAAGTCACTTGCACAGCTCCCCACAGCTCTTACCTGTAGTTATAAGAGAGCAAATAAAAATTGTATCCTGCTTACCACAATTAATATATTTACATCAGGTGATGCCACAGTTCTATCCAATTAGTAACAGTACAAACATATTTTCCAATGAAAAACAGAGTGGTTATGTTTAATCACTTCCTCTGTTTCACATTATTTATTTAGATTTAGACAAAAATGATTGGAAGCCAATAGTATTTTTCACAGCCTGATAAATTAAAAGTGCATTCACAGAGGTTTGACCAGTCATAAGCACAAAACTGAGACCCAACAAAGCAAATTATTTTACCTAGTCCACAATCTAAGATCACAAAATATACCTTTTATCCACCCATAACAATTTCAGGGTGCACATGATCACTGCAACTACCTACCTGCAGCTAAGGTAGCGAGTCGGCCAAGTCATACAGTATGTTAGTGAGAGAAACCCATGCACAGATTCTGCCCTAGAGCCTATAGGAGTATCTGTTACCATGTCAGACCTCAGCCTCTTATACTTCAGTTGTCAAGGTCAACATATTCTGAACTCTTTAGAAATAGTAAGGGAAGGGATCATCATGGCTCACGACATCCCAGCATATTCTTTTTACTTCAGAAGGCTGCAGAACCACTGCTGTTGCATAGAAAAATCGTAGCAGGATGACAAGTCTGGCCTCAGAGCAAAATCAAGACTTTAAAGTTGACCTTGACACCAACAGATTCTGAGGTATAAAGTCCTTATGTTCAAAAGCCTCTCCTACAGGGTTTACTATCTTCTCCACCTGAACCCAAGTTGTTTGAAGATACAGTTCAATTTTTCAGTTCTCTTGACAGCCCTTCCATAGAGTGGAATAACAGAGCTACTGCATTGCTAAATCACTGAATAAAGGTCAAGGTCGTGTGTTTATTTGATAATCTCTGATAGGCTGTAAAAACATTTCTTGAGATAAATGTATCACTTTGGCTGGGGTTCTGTAGCTTTTTATCACAGGTGATAGCTACTTAAGAAGAAACAGAAATTAAAGCATACCTAGCTTTTTAAAAATTTGTATCAGTGATCTGTTTTTTAATTTGAAGCCTCCTCCTGTTAACTTACCTAGTATTAGGATCAGAATTGTCCTACCTAGGGGGGATGAGCAAAGTTCCCTCCAAACATGTTGGTCCAGCTGCTGGCATTTGCTGGTAACTTTCTTCAGCGAAGGGACACAAATTAATCCTTATTCTAGGAGTCCATTCCTAGGACAGTCAGGAGGGCTGGACCAGGGGACTATCAAGGGCTGGCTGTCCTATAGGTTACCATAAGATAAGGGCACACTGTAATTGCAAAATAAAGCAACTGGCTGTGAAGGATTATAGCCACCCAAACAGGCATTTGTTTTTCCTTATAAATATGTAGGAGCGGTTCAGTTTCCATTTACTGTCTTAGCTAATGGCCACAGGAATTTTGCCAAATTGCTGTGTCAGGTATCTCAGTGCTCATTTGACTTTCCTAACCAGGCTTTTCCTAGTAATGCTTACCTGAAATATACTAAAAACAACTAAACAGCCCTAGATCCTTTACCATCTGTTGCAATTACAAGAGTTTTCAGAGATCAGATTGTTATGACAAAATGCTTATTAATATATAAACTGTTTTATAGGTTAGTCATCAGTAATCCAACATACATGAATGGACCACTAGAAAAAGCTGCTATCAATTTGTCCAGCCTTCAGCTCTGACATTCATGGCTGTCCTTTCAGATGCTTGCTGCAGTCAACTTCTGGCTATACTTTTACCTCCTGTTTCTGAGAGCAACTTGAGAACAGAATAAACATCAATAGAAACAAAACCTAGTTTAATGGCAGAGGAAAAATATGCTAATAAGAAATGCCATCTAGCACTCTCCTCTTCTGTGCAACCCTGGAAGGCTGCAGCAGGCCTTCAGTCTTGAAGAACACTGGTTTTGTTAGCAAATCACCATCAGTGTCCCCTTCCAGTGAAAAGCTTTCCATACAACAGCAGTGAGGAAACCTCTTTAACATTTAGGAAATTAAGTCACATACACGGCATTGCAGAGTTCCAGAGGTTTATCCCAGAATGACTCCCAAAGAGTTACCTACACATGTCCAGCCCTCTAAGTCCCATTATCTGGAACTACACGGTACAGATAAGATATGTGACTGCAGCTGGAGTTTCCATACAAGTCGTTGCTTTTACCCTTTTCGTTTTTTTTTTCCCCCTAATCAAGAGAAAGGTAATTGAGTCCTAAACTACCAGCAACAGGAAAACAAACTGCAAAGCAATTTATAGCGAGTATCGATCACCTGGTTGAATGTCGAGGAAGTCAATTTGTGCTCAATCGTTCCTAATGTACATTTAAATACTATATACTATCTCTGAGGGACAGCAGAGCTCTAATGGCCAATATATACTAGAGTGTCATTTAATTGTGTACATACCTGAGCAATCTTTAAATGAGCCACAGTGGCCAAGCCCCCAGCAGCAACCAGCTGTCTGAACATTTGGTTGAATTTTGCAGCCCATCCTGAACTCTGTGTTGGTTTTCTGTAGCAAGTTTAAAGTGTACATTTAGATGGGCAAATGTATACAGATGTACACAGTGAACATCTTGTGTTGGTGTCCATGCCAAGGCACTGGGGGCTACAGGGGTTGTCTGTGAGGAGAGGCCAGGGCTACCCAGTGCTGGACATGGCCAGTTCCAGCTGGTTCTGTGGCCACCCCAGCGCAGGGCACAGCTGAGCCCCTCAGCCACACTGGTGATGCCTCTGTGGAAATGTATATGAGACAGGGCAAATGCTGCCTGGCAGCGAGGGGAGAGTGTGGGGGAGAGTGTGAGGGAAGGTGTGAGGGAAAGTGTGAGGGAAAGTGTGAGGAAAAGCTTGAGGAAAAGCGTGAGGAAAAGAATGAGGAAAAGCATGAGGAGCAGCCCTGTGAGCACTGAGGTCGAAGGACAAGGGTGTGGAGGAGGCGCTCCAGGCCCTGGAGCAGGGATTCCCTTGCAGCCTCTGTGGAGACCACGAGGGAGCAGATACCCACACTGCATCCCATGGAGGGCCCTGTGCTGGAGGAGATGGACATTTCACGAAGGAACTGTGGCCTGTGGAGAGTACCCACACTGAAGTGGGGAAAAATTGTGAGGAGGGGGGAGCACAGAGGTGCTGTTCTGGACTGACCACAACCCACCATTTCCCATCCCATGCCCTGGCTGGGGAGTAGAGCATCACCCTGGGTATGGCCTGTAAGTTCTGTTGTCATTCTCCATATCCACTGCTTTCAGAGAAAGAAGCAGACAACTAGATAGACAATTAGTAGATAACAGCTAATACAAATCATCAATTTTTGTAAAACCAAATCTCCCTTAACAGGCAAATACAGTCAATGAAATTATGATAAGTATCAACTTCCATCTTTCTTACATTTAAATACTTTAAGAGGGCTGAATAAATTTGAAGGAGGATTAGATCTCTAAAATAGACTTCTTTTATAGCAGTTTCTTCACCACTAAACAAATTTATTAGTTCTCCTGCACAATATAGGCTTGCACGTATACCCATACTCCAGGCTACAATGAAATAAAACATAACCTATATTCTAAAGTTGTACAGAATATGCAAAATGTACATTCTATCTCTAGGTGTTCATTAAATTTTATTGCCAAAAAAATTATTTTTGCAACAGACTTCAAGTTTTAACACAAGAAACTAATCTTAGGTTTTCTAAATCTTCTGATTCACATACTAGTTAAAGTGACTGCCCATGCTAAACGTGTAGTAGCCAAAATATATATGATCATGCTGAAATCTCCCACTCGTAGCACAGCCCCCTCAGGCCACTGTATTTCAAGGTTCAGTTTTGGCTAGTCTGGATCAGTGCTGGCAGAATTTCTTTGAAATCCACATTTGCCTCTTCCCACTTAGAACAAAAGCAACAGCTTTATTTTTCTGGACTGCATTCCAATACATGTTATTTTGCTTGAAATTACTGGGTAAGACAAAGCAATGACTGCTTTGTTGTTTTCACAATACCGACTTATGAGTCAGGGATGCTATGACAAGCTGGGCCATATTTCCAAAAAGCTTCCCAGTGCACTATATAAATTATGAAATTATGTGCATTCTAAACTATTTTGGCATAGAAATATACATTTAAATTCATTAAGCAAAAGGGTAGATAAAGGTACTAAATTTCAATATAAGCAATTGTTCAAATAATTTTTAACACCTGATGGAAATTCAGTCAGTAATGGCCATAAGACAGGCACCCCAAAAATCTTTCTCCATAAATTAAAGCACTTTGGAGAGGTACTAGAGAAAGAGCAGTGTTGGGAGGAGGAGAGCAAGACAGTGTGATATATGAGGTGG
Organism: Phalacrocorax carbo; assembly: GCF_963921805.1. Taxonomy (NCBI): domain Eukaryota; kingdom Metazoa; phylum Chordata; class Aves; order Suliformes; family Phalacrocoracidae; genus Phalacrocorax; species Phalacrocorax carbo. Next base: position 31,820,123 of record NC_087520.1, on the reverse strand, counting down.
TTCAGTACCTGGCACTCTGCCCTTGAGTCAGCATCAATACTGACATAAAGCCAGTGGCACCACCACGGTGGACAAAATATAAACCTCAGGTCAGAGCCACCAATGCATAATCATCATATATCCCACAGGCATGGCTAACTGTACCTTTTGGAATAATTACATCTTATCCATTGAGAATACCTACTAGTAGTTTAAACTGAATAGAATATGCCCCTCATTCCACCCCATCAGTGTGTAATGTGGGCTTGCCTGATCAGCAGATGTTTTTATTCTGGCCAGAGGTAGGTTATTACTGTATGAAAGCAATTTTGGAGATTAAGTAATATGTATATTTCTATCCTAAAACAATAAAACACAAGAGGTAAAGAGAAAGGAGAGTGTGATCATTAAATATTCCACAAAACCTCATATGTAAAAAAGTATTTGTGATGTGCAAAACCAGGAAAGGTTTCAAATCCATAGAATATCATTACTGTTGCCTGTAAGTACTAGAATTTGACTGGTTCATCTCTAGATGTCAAGGACAATAGTTAATTTCTACAAAGTAGATAAATGAGGTGGAAACTAATCAGAAGAGGTTTGTTTATCTGTCCTTTGATGATATATTACACTGCAATAAGAAGTCAGTAACTGTGTTCTATCTGGCTGAGAATAATTTACAACCTCATTTCTCATTTCTACATATCAGATCTGAAAGCATCTCCCAGTCTTTGAAGTTCAGCAAAATTCAAAAACAGCAATTAAGCCCAGCCAACTGGTAGCAGGGGATTTTAACAAGAGAAGTAGCAACATTAAATTCCACCAAGTCCATAATACGTTACTTCTCCCTACTGACTTGTGTGCATGTCATCTCTCATCTCTGAATTTAATGGACACAAGTACCAGACTGCATTAAAATGGTAATTTTTCTTTGTACTGGGAAACTCCAAACGTGCATATGGTTTTAATTGCATTTTAATTTTTTTAAAAATGTGAAAATACTCATTGTCTTCTGTTAGTACATTGCATTACAATGCAAGAAAATTATTTCAGAACACAAGTAATGTCATACTTTGATTTAGAATTCTGTATGGCTAAACATGCCCTTAACAATCCACTACAACCTGCATGCTTGCTGGGAGATAGGAGGAAGGGGAAGGTTTTTAAAAGAAAATTTTCTGTCTTATGCTGAAAATCCAGAGGTTTGCCAAAGAGCTGATATGGTTCAGCAGAAAACACAAGTTTTCTGATCAAAGACAACTAAGAAAATTACAGAGTTCAAAACTTCAGTTTACTTGATGAAAAGCAAGGGCCTCTCCTGCTCTCCCTTCTGATAAACACTGACACAGAAGTGTGTTATGCTTGTTTTTTCTAGCACTCACAACACTGGATCTGCCTTTGCCCTCCAACTGCTCCAGAACTGGAGCAATGTGACAGAACACTCAGTGCTTCATTTTTTCCCCCAAACACGGTGATTTGGTTTCCCTTTAAGATGCCAATTACAAGCTGCTTATTAAAAAAAATAATTTACAGGCTGGAGGAAGTGTATAAGAAGCTAATATTTCTGATAGCAGATTTATCAACAGTCAGAATTATAAAATAAATTAAGAAGGGGAAGAAATCTGTTTAAGCAGGTCAGAGCAACTAGATAGAAAAAAATAAATGTACGTTGTGATAAATGGTAGGAATTTTATTTAACAGCATTTATAAACCATACGTATGGCCTTTCACAAATGCATAAATGCAAGTAGAGGTCTAATACAATCCTATTTCCTTCCCTGTCATCTCACTTTTATAAATGTAAAAACCACTGACAGCCAAGTAAAAGTAATGCATTACTTCAAGAATCTTTAAAAGAAAAGAAATGGAATTATTGTTATGCAGTAATATTTATATCAACTGCCAGTCTGCTATATCTCCTTTTTATAAAACATACATCAATTGTCAAAGAAAGAGTATATTGGAGCCCTGCCTGCAACGGTGAGCAGCTCTTTCTGGAGTAAGACACATAAGCAGCCATAAGCAGCCACGGATTCACCTTGGCCTTTTAGGAAGGCACAGAAAGGCACTAAAATGTCTCGCTACACAAAGGAGGAGTTTATTCTGGTAGGCCACAATTCAATTTTGCAGACCCCTGTAAAATCAGAACTGTTGATAATTTTAGATATCCTGTAAACGTTTTGCCTTAGAATCTGATGTGGTAAATGCATGGGATTTGAACAATGTGAAGAATCACCTGCACCATGTGAGCTGAGATTTTCATATGTGCTAATAGCCAGCTGCAATCCTATATTGCATATTGATTAACTGCATCTACATCTTAGGCTGAGCAAACAGCATATGCATATTTTTGAAAATCAGATTTTTAAAAGCATACTGTTAACAGATCACATGCCAAAAATGAGGAACACAGAGTCCAGCTACTGACTAAACTCTCAGGGTATAAAAACCCTTTTCTCGGGCCACAACAGATTATTTTTATAGGTTTACGAAGAAGTTACACAAGGCTGAACTTCTAAAAATGGTGAATCTATTTCTTATTTTGCTGGGTTTTTTTAATTTACTTATCTGCAGCACAGCTTAGCTTCCCCCAAAAACACACATGGGGAGTCTGCTCCTAACGTTTCAATCTTTTCTAGTTTTTCTAAAAGAGCAACAGGCCATGCTTACATCATGGCAGTGATGGCTAGAATGGTTCATGGGAATGCTGTTTTCAGTCAGTTTTAGCCTAAGTGGCAAGTTCTTCAGAGTGCCTTCAACACTCACAAATAATCCGAAGTGTCAGGTGGGGAGGGATTCTCTGCTGCAAGACTAGAGCTATATAGGGAAAATGCTGACAGTCTTTTAATTATCAGTGTCACAAGTGGGTGCTGCTATAATAAATCTCTCTTTCGTAAACAGAGACAAATAAAAACCTAATTAGTAGCTTCATCAAAGCTCTCTAGGATCAAAGCTGATCAAAAAGATTATCTAGGAAATGTTACTCCAACAGAGTTTAAAACAGTCATTTGAGTATACTTAAACACCCCACACTGGCAGCCGAATGAGAATGTACTAAAATATTCTGCTGACACAGAAAGATACCACATGACATTACATTATGGAAACATACATACACATTACAGTTTTACCTTTTTTCGTTTCCTTATTTTTTAAGGAAAACATGAAGTGCATTGAACAGGATAAATGGCATGAAACCCTGTAACAATTACAATGATGAATATACAATATTGAAAGATCTTTTCAGTCTACACTTTATAGTAAAATCAAGAAAATGGACATCAAACAGCAGTAATCTGGCAAAACAATGGCTCTGGTTATGTACTTCTATCTCCCTCTTACACAACTGGCAATGATGCACCGTGAGATCATAAACCAAGGCAGCCAATTTGGACAGAAATTACAGGCTCTAATAAGGAACAGCAAATCAGTGCTTCAGCAAAAGCCCAAAGACTACGTCCATGTAAAAATATTTGAATGATTCTGAGCATGTTACCTATAAAATATCAGAGCATGTCTGTTGGTATGCTCAAATATGAAAAAGACATTCCTTTTAGAAATTCACCTTTATATCTGCCATTGAGAAAGGATGATTTTCTGGCAGAAATGCAGTATTATCAGTGGAATTCTGTAAATCACACAGTATGTAGAGCTCTAAAGCTCTGACACTTATCCTATTAAATGGTAATATACATTTGTAGAGTTGAGTAAACCAGTCTAAAATACTGCCAAAAATATTATTTCACATTTATTTACAAGACTGCTGTTCTCTTCAAATGACTGAAAAAAATTTACAAGTATCTTCCAGTCTTTCATTAATATCATGAAGATAAAAGAAATGCCTACTCCATGTACAAACAAAACAGAAAAAAACCCCACACTTCTGAAAGAAAAATTCACAGAAAGAGTCACGAACCCCATATAGTTAGATAAATAAAATATTACGACAGGGTTTCTGTGACACGGAGATAAAACATTAATGAAGAGATTTCAAAAACACGAACAACATTACATCATCAATACAAGTTGAGTGCCAGCCTGCCCCTTCATGACTTCGAACGCCTTGCCAAAAAGCACTGGATAATCACTGCAATAAGGAAACCTTTAATATTGTTTAAGTAGCTGTAGGAAAGTACATGGAAAATAAACTTAGAAAACAATGCTGATCTGATATAGAACAGCAAAAAAGCAACTCCCTTTGAATATAAAATAGACTAGACTGAGAATTGAAACATTTTGCAAGTCCTATTAAACCACAAATTGCAAAATCAATATGTACTGTGATTTAGAGAAGAAATTGCTAAGGATTTTACTGCATGAAATTCAGTTCCTATAGATTGCTTTTGAAAGCATTTGTGTATCATTTTCTAATTCCAGCTTTCCAAATGGAAAGAATAACTGCAAAGAATAGGAAAACTTTATCTCAGCTGAAGTCCTGATTGAGATATAGAGGTTGGTGGCATGTCATTCCTTGATGCCTGCTCAAGCTATCCAATAATAAAAATACAACAAACCCCAGGAAGAGCAACACTAACACATTATTTGGATCCAGCAAGTTCACTGAAATGTCTTTGTTTCTTTTTCTGGTGATTCAGTCTTCTTTCTTTTCTTTCATAAGAACTGCTATACTTCAAAACTTCCTAACCTGACTTATGTTCCTAAGTGCACATATTGTAAAAAGCTACTCTTCACTTTTGTTGTAAGATGGAAATCTCACTCATCATATAACAAGCAAGCAATCAAAAAAGTGAAACCTGGACATCTATGGATTTTCATCAGGTGCGTGGTTTTTTGGAGGCCAAAAAGGTACAATGCCATCTGAAACAAGAATATCTGTTACATTCTCCAGTGAAATTAGATAAGAAGAATGATGAAGCAGCCTACAGAATACTCATAAAACTTACTTTTAGTTCAGCACTTATGTACAATGTTTACACAAAAGCAGAATATCGCCAGAGATTAGTTTGGTTTTGTGAAATGAAACGACAAAGCAAGACATTTCAGGTCCACATTATGAGTTGAGATACAACGTCTGGGCATTGGTCAAGCAAAACACACTCACCTACAATAAGAGGTTTCTATCTTTTTCCCAGGGCACATTTCATGGGAGTAGCATCTAAGAACAGCAGAAGTAATTAAGATCCTAAAAGAGACTGTAACACCTGCCACTAAGTGATGCATTTAGAACTTTTGTCATATTGCAAGATAAAGGGATTGTCTCAATTTTTTTCTTGGACAAAGTGTAGAGGAAGGTAGAGATTCATTCCTTATAACAATAAATGAAAATTTACTGAAAATCTTTTGATACCACAAGAGTAATTAATGTCAGTTACACACACCACTAAAAGCTAGTCTCCTAGCAGAACAGTCATGTTCCAAGTAAACATGACTACTACAAATTTCTATCCTTTTCCAGAGCAGATGCCTTTTTTTCCTGATCCTCTGTGGTGAATATTTCACCTAAACTTTAAAAGACAACTACATTTCCAGGCACAAAACTATTTGTTCATACTGTAGTGACAACATTTTTAGATTTATGTTAAACAAATAATTAAATTGCTTTTAAAAAAATAGATTTTGTATTACACAAACATTCCCCATATGGTTCCATCACTGCCAAAGATTTAGCGCAAAATCCAGGAACTCCTTCAGTTCTTTCAGTATGCTCTAAGGACTAACAATGGTCAGGCATGGTAAAGCCACCGCCATTAATGATCTAATGTGATTTTCTCTGTGTGAGGTTTTATGCCTGGTCTGTTTTGCTGTACACATATGGTCATCACCTAAACCTGAGTATAGATAAAATGAAAATTGCCATAATCTGGGCTTGCATAGCTTTCTGTGATTCTAGGGCTGACGTAAATGCAGTACACAGGACAAACAGCTGAGACAAAACCAAGCATAACTGACATATTAACTCCATTTGACTTCCTGCTTTTCCTTTTGTTGGACTCAGAGAATTTTCAAAACAGCAAATAGGATAAGTAAACAGGATGAGAGAAGCTGTAAATGTTGTCACCAACGAATGAGAGCACAAGCAGCAAAAGGAATCAAAAGGAGAACATAAAAGTGATGGAATCAAAAAAAAACCCAATGAAACCACCATTCCAAAACAAAACTTGGGGTGTCCTGGGGCTGACGGCATATTTAACTGGATTATGGTGAAGTCACATCCTGAAATCATGTTTTCTCTGTTCCTGTAGAATCCAAACTTAGACTGAGGCACAGCTTCTCTGGTTATGCATGAACACCAGCTTGTCTATATGGATGGGAAATCCAACTTATCTTTTACCAACATGCATTTTCTGAAGCCTGTAGAGGAATCAGCTGCTGCTAATCACACTTCTAAGCTGCCAGGCTAGCCAAAATTCACATCAATCACCTGCTGTCTTTTGGTTGCTGCCATACCAAGTAAATGCCTTCTAGCACCCTTGGTGCTGCTGGGACGTAACTGTGATGGTTAATATTTTTGAGACTTCCTCAAGTATGCTTGACACACTTTGTCAAACACAGCTGAAACTGGTCTGCAAGCAGAGATATCCATGGAGGCAAAAAAAAGAATGATACAGACAGCCTTGTTTAATTATGTTCAGGAAGATATATTTCTAGATTTACTGTAAAAATAATAAAGACTACACTTCCACATAAATCTTGAACTGCACAGCTTATTCTTTTAAACAATTTAGCATATATATGCAGTGTAAACAAAGATGTATCCATCTGACCAGGTATGTGTTTTTAAAACTAATTGAAATTAGTTTTATATTTCATGTAAGTAATTTCAGTGAAATTACATTAATAACATTTTCACTGGGGTATTGCTAACTCAAAATCCATCTGTGGTATTCAAAATACTTTCAGGTTCTCTGGAACTCTTTATTAACCATCTCGTTAGCAGCACTGAAACGCTGCAGAATCAGTTTGGGGTACATATCCCTTTGTGTGGAGTCTGAAACTGGACCACTAGTTCCACAGGCAACAGTCATAATCATTAAGGACAAGCCATTTTTAGGTCAATATGAAAGAAATCACCACTACCATAAACACCACTACAATTGTTGAGATACTGATAAGCCATTTCATCAAAAACTGGATTAGGGAGGTTGGCCTTTTACTAATTTGCTTCAGCTTTCCTACAGTTCACCCCTGTCTTTTCAAGGTAAGTCAATTTATATTGCAAATCTAAATGCTAGATGGAAGGTCCTGAGATTAATTGCGTTTTCTGAAATAGCCTTTCTGATCTTCCCTCGGCTGCATGCAGTGCTGCATTGGCTGCCATTGTGTTTGCATAATGCATGCTCTGCAGTAAATTGATTCCTTACTGGAAAATATAGCATTTTAATGTTTGTGGAATTTGTTGCAGAGAAAGCAAGCTGTGTCTGGGACAAGCTTCAGTTGAATAACCAAGTAATTTGAACAGGCATTTTAAAGGACAACTGTAAATATCCCTTTAAAATCATCAGCACAGCTAAAAGTAAGTGCACCCAGAGACAGTTCTGAGTTAAGGGGAAAGACATGGCCCAACCTCAGCCAAAGCTTTCCTTTTGTTTATTCACACATATGAAGAAAGTGAATCAAAGCTAGATTTGGGATACAATGTGAGAAGGGGACAGAAGAAATGCAGTGACCTGATCATCTCTTACCATTGCACTCTCCCTAGTTCTGACATGTCTGAGAACAAGAACAGCAGGTTACACAGGTGGAGGGCATTAGCCAGTCTTCCGCAGAAAAAACATTTCCCCAGTAAACTGAGTCCATGCTTGGTTGCAGAGTCACCTAAAAGAAGCTGCTGGCCTGTGGCATTGCAGCACTGATATCTAGAGCTTATGAAAAATGATTACTTTTGTTCCTGTGAAAAAGATAACTACCGTCATGAATAGGCACTTCCTCATTAAACTTTAAGATCACTTTGTTCCCAGTAGGACCTCAATGTTCTAAACTCAAAATTCAGTTTCCTCCCAACATCTGAGCAAATGGGTTTTAGAAATAATTTTTGAGAAGATGAGAATGACATTTTTCTTACCATGATGCAGGGAAGTTCTTGGCCAGGGAATTATTTGATGCCTCTAGTGATGTAAGAGCCCCCTGAAGTCACAGCACCGTCATGTAGATTGGTGCAATAAAAATGGATGCTCTGGACTCCAGCTAAGATACTCCTTTGTTGTCTGGGAATTCACACAATATTAAGGTATTCTAATAACCTACATTTAAAAAAACACGGTAATGATGAGCAACATAACCACCAAGATTTCAAAGTTTATGGAAAATTATAATAGCCATTGCACCACTCTCACAAAGCCAGAGGACTTCAAGTTTGCTGGAAGTGTAAACTGTAATTCCCTTCCCCACATAGCTCCTATGTATCAGTAGTGGGAGAAGATTTTAAAAGAAAAATCTTGCAGAAAATTCTGATTGTGAGGACTTCACACCCACATCCTGTTGTGTATCCTTGTCTTGCTGCTGGATAAGGAACATGAGACAACCCAGAGCTTTTACAATTTTTTCTAGTTTATATCCTAAATTATGTCCTGTAAAAAGGGAAGGGAAAAAACCAGCTATTCTTCTTTTTCTGGTTAAATCTTTAAAGAACATAGTTAACTGAATAAAATACTAAAAATAGACAACTGGATCATCTAACCTAAGCTAATGCAAGAGATTAAATAATGATGCATTATATGTAAAGTTTCCTATGGGAAGTCCAGAGTATTGAATATCTGCATGTTGTTGACATTGGAACTTTAAGCAGTGTTTTTCATAAAACAGTCAAATAGAAGGTGGAGAACCTTAAGAGGATATGAAGGGTGAGAGTGTAAGCATGTCTGTAGGAAAGTCATTAACAGCATAAAATATGCATCATACTAGCCTGATAAATGAGCTTTCATGCATCCTACTCAAGATTCACCACATTTCAATATACCTTTCAATATTGACTATTGAATTCAATATTCAATATTTCAATATTACCAAATGTAAATGAATTGACCTTGAGCATAACTTGAATGCTGGCTCATGATTCTTTACACAAAGGCTCTGTTCATTCAGCAATGCCAGTGGAGTAAATTTATGGACGTTTTGCTTCTAACCCATAAGTCAGCAGGGGAAGTTGATTTTTTTTTTTGCACAGCACTGTTCTTGCCAGTAAGCCGAGGTTATCTTAGCTTTATTTTCTATTTGTTGTCTGTGCATGACTATCAGACGTGCAAATTAAAATGAATATTATTGAGAATATAAAGAGGAAAATTTACACAGAACCTACAAAAATAGTTACATCTCACTTTGTTGCAGTACACCTTCCTCTTTGGCCAGAGAAAATTTTTAATTAGGTGGAATTTATTTATTTTGCTGCCTGCTCTATGCTCTTCTGTAACTGACGTAGCCCAGAGGCAGAAACTGGTTTGATCACAGAATCACAGAATCACAGGTTGGAAGGGACCTCAGGGATCATCTAGTCCAACCTTTCTAGGAAGAGCACAGTCTAGACAAGATGGCCCAGCACCCTGTCCAGACGACTCTTGAAGGTGTCCTACATGGCCGAGTCAACCTCTTCCCTGGGGAGATTATTGCAATGGTTGACTGTCCTCACTGTGAAAAATTTTTCTCTTGTCTCCTATCGGAATCTCCCCAAAAGCAACTTGTGTCCATTCCCCCTTGTTCTCTCCATGTGATTCTTTGTAAAAAGGGAGTCTTGAGACTTATATCATCAGAAATTGCAACATTACACCAACAGATGAAAATTCAACTCTCCATCAACTTGAAAAAGTAACTTCTGTCTTCACTGTCCTTTTTATATTTCCACCTAAGATATATTCCAGTCATTTCATTACTGATGCCTGGACTTACAATTATTTACAACATATCCTTGTTTTCCTTCACTTCACACTAATTCTATCAACTGAGCCCACTGTGCCTGGTAAATTAATTTCTTCAGATGCAGGCAGAGTCCATCTTCATACCAGCCACACAACACTTGCAGACAAAAAAATTGTCTCCACCATGTCAGAATTTGCTTTTCTTGAAGAAGGAGCCACCTTTGGTGGCCCTTGTGTCTCAGCATACTGTTTCCACACAAAACATTTCACTGTGTAAGTAATAAAAATTCTCCAACATGGAGAGAGCAAACCACAAACATTTAGGGAAAAAACACAGAAAAGACTAGAAGAATTTTCTTTAATTATAGGTGTTTATCAACAAGTGTGTATAGTATTGAATTAAAATAAACAGAAAAATAATAAGATTATTTCAGACATGTCACTTTACATTCAGTTACTGTGGCCTATTGCAATTGTTCTTGAAAGACCCTCTTCTAATTTGCTGGTGGTATGAATTTGGGTTTGGAACAAGGCCATATATCTTTTCTTTATGAAGCAATTTTCTGACCCTCTGTATTTATTACAGCTGTAGTCCTGACAGTTTATACCTGACCTTGATTATCATTAAATATTTATAAAATACTAAATGGAATCTTCTGCATGAAGCTGCCACAACAATCATGCCTAACATTGCTTAATTCTGCAACAGGATTCTTCCTTATTGTCTCCATCTACTTAGAAATTTGAAGCTTACTGGAAAAAGAGCAGCAGATAGGGAGACACAGAGGAGAATCTTCTGGAAAATAAATGACAAAAGGGACCTGTCAATTGTAATTACTGCATAAATAAGACACAAAGCCTGTCTAGGTAATTCACACACCCCTCTTTTTTTTTTTTTGTTTTGTTTTGTTTAAGAAAACTCCAGGCTTCTGTTTATGTTTCTTATGACAAATGTAATTTCTTATTTGTCTCCTCCTCTTCCAATGAATGAAGAGGCAGAACACTAACTTAAACAATTGTCTTACAGATAAGATATTTCTGTCTAGAGCTTCAACTCAAAAATATAGCTTTTAATGAAAGTCATAAACACAATACCTTGTTTTTCAGCAAAGTTTTATGGCATGCAGGTGTCGTGGTTTAGCAGCAGCTCAGCCCCACACAGCTGCTCGCTCACTCCCCACCAGTAGATGGGGAAGAGAATCAGAAGGGTAACGCTCGTGGGTTGGGATAAGAACAGTTTAATAATTAAAATTAAAAGAAACAACAGTAGAAATGCAATGTAAAGGAGAACAACGAGAGGCACAAAGCCCCGGGGGAGGGGAGAGGGGGAGGGGAGAGGGGGAACGAACCACCGGAAAAAACCACCCGCGCAGCAGCCGCCCGCCGCCCGCCGACCCGACACCGCGCCGCTTCCCCGCTGCCACTGCCCCCCCTCAATATATTGGTCAAGGTGTCACATGGTATGGAATGAACCTGCCATTGGCCAGTCGAGGTCAGCCGTCCCCACCATGGCCCTGCCCCTCCCAGCCCCCCCCGCCACGCGGCAGAGCGCTGGAAGCTGGAAAGGTAGCCGACCCCCACAGTGAGGAGATTTAACCCCTTCTCAGCCAAAACCAGCACATTCTCCACCCCTTATTCCATACCATTTACACCATGCCCAGGTCCCATATGATGCAATACAACCGTACCAACCACCACCCCTCCCCTTCCCATCCTTTAACATAATACACAGACATCATTCACTTAGTTCATGGACCTTCCCTGTAAAATGTCCATTAAAAATGTCCATTGAGTTCATCCAGTCCATGACTCTGGGCTCCATCTGTTGTATCAGTCTTTCCGGGTGGAAGAGATGGTGTGTGGCGTTGGGTTGCTGCCTACCGAGTCAGTCATCGTTCCATCACTGCTGCACGGCTTGTTTCATAGTTGATCTTCCATGGGTTGGGAGGCTCGTACTCTGATATTATTGACACAACACAGAGGTGACACACAGTATTATATAGCAGTTCACATTGTGCCATGCAGTTCATTGACTGTTTTCACCCAAAATCAAATCCCCTTGAGGCACACATCGGATTTCTCCGTCCTCCCACATCACCCTCCAAGTGCACCCAGGTCATCGAGCAAAAGCAATCCCACGAATGGGTTTGCCTTTGCCTGACGCAGGAAGAACCCAGACTGTTTTGCCCAGAATACTTTTTGTGTGCACTACAGGGACTCTATCCCCTTCCACAGTATGTAGGATTTCTGACTGGGCAGGGCAAGCTCGGTTGGCAGATCCCCTCGTGTTGACTAACCACGTGGCTTTTGCTAAATGTGTATCCCAGTGCTTGAATGTTCCACCCCCCATTGCTCTCAGTGTAGTTTTTAACAGCCCATTGTATCATTTGACTGTCCTGGAGGCTGGTGCATGATAGGGGATGTGATACACCCACTCAATCTCGTGCTCTTTGGCCCAGGTGTCTATGAGGCTATTTCGGAAATGAGTCAGTTCCGTTGTCTGACTCAATTCCCTCTGGGGTGCCATGTTGCCACAGGACTTGTTTCTCAAGACCCAGGATAGTGTTCCGGGCAGTGGCGTGGGGGACAGGATATGTTTCCAGCCAGCCAGTCGTTGTTTCTACCACTGTAAGCATATGGCGCTTGCCTTGGCGGGTCTGTGGGAGTGTGATATAGTCAGTTTGCCAGGCCTCCCCATATTTATATTTCAGCCATCATCCCCCATACCACAGAGGCTTTACCCGCTTCGCTTGCTTGATTGCAGCGCATGTGTCACATTCGTGGATAACCTGTGCAATAATATCCATGGTCAAGTCCACCCCTCGATCACAAGCCCACCTGTATGTTGCATCTCTCACTTGATGGCCTGAGGTGTCATGGGCCCACCGAGCTAGAAATAGTTCACCCTTATGCTGCCAGTCCAGATCCACCTCAGCCACTTCAATCTTGGCAGCCTGATCTACCTGCTGGTTGTTCCAATGTTCTTCAGTGGCCCGGCTCTTGGGGATGTGAGCATTGACACGACGTACCTTTACAACCAGGTTCTCTAACCGGGCAGCAATATCTTGCCACAATGTGGCAGCCCAGATGGGTTTGCCTCTGCGCTGCCAGTTGCTTTGCTTCCATTGCTGCAGCCAGCCCCACAAGGCATTTGCCACCATCCAGGAGTCAGTAAAGAAATAGAGCACTGGCCACTTTTCCCATTCAGCAATGTCTAAGGCCAGCTGGATGGCCTTTACCTCTGCAAACTGGCTCGATTCACCTTCTCCTTCAGCAGTTTCTGCGACTTGTCATGTAGGACTCCATACAGCAGCCTTCCATCTCCGGTGCTTTCCCACAAGGCGACAGGACCCATCAGTGAACAGGGCATACTGCTTCTCATTTTCTGACAGTTTGTTATACAGTGGGGCTTCTTCAGCACGTGTCACCTCCTCTTCTGGTCATAATTCAAAATCTTTGCCTTCTGGCCAGTCCATAATCACTTCCAAGATTCCTGGGCGACTGGGGTTTCCTACCCGCTGCGTAATCAGCACAACCCATTTACTCCACGTAGCATCAGCTGCATGGTGTGTAGAGGGGATGTTTCCTTTGAATATCCAGCCCAGCACTGGCAGTCGGGGTGCCAGGAGCAACTGTGCTTCAGTACCAACCACTTCTGAAGCAGCTCGAACTGCTTCATATGCTGCCAATATCTCTTTTTCAGTCGGAGTATAGCGGGCTTTGGACCCTCTGTATCCCCGACTCCAAAACCCTAGGGGTCGACGCCAGGTCTCCCCATGTGCTTTCTGCCAGAGGCTCCAGGTAGGGCCATTCTCCCCGGCTGCAGTGTAGAGCACATTTTTTACATCTTGTCCTGCCCGGACTGGCCCAAGAGCTACTGCATGGACTATTTCTCGTTTAATCTGTTCAAAGGCTTGTCGTTGCTCAGGGCCCCATTTGAAATCATTCTTTTTCTGGGTCACTTGATAGAGAGGGCTTACGATCAGACTGTAATTTGGAATATGCATTCTCCAAAAACCCACAATGCCCAAGAAAGCTTGTGTTTCCTTTTTGCTAGTTGGTGGAGACATGGCTGCTATTTTGTTGATCACATCCATTGGAATATGACGACGACCATCTTGCCATTTGATTCCTAAGAACTGGATTTCTCGTGCAGGTCCCTTCACCTTACTTTGTTTTATGGCAAAACCAGCTTTCAGAAGGATTTGGACTATTTTCTCTCCTTTCTCAAAAACTTCTTCCGCTGTGCTGCCCCACACAATGATGTCATCAATGTACTGAAGGTGTTCTGGAGCTTCTCCCTGTTCCAGTACAGTCTGAATCAGTCCATGGCAAATGGTAGGACTGTGTTTCCACCCCTGGGGCAGTCGATTCCAGGTGTACTGGACACCCCTCCAAGTGAAAGCAAACTGTGGCCTGCACTCTGCTGCCAGAGGGACTGAGAAGAATGCATTAGCAATATCAATTGTGGCATACCACTTGGCCGCCTTTGACTCCAGTTCGTATTGAAGTTCTAGCATGTCTGCCACAGCAGCACTCAACGGTGGAGTGACTTCATTCAGGCCACGATAGTCTACCGTTAGTCTCCACTCTCCATTAGACTTCCGGACTGGCCATATGGGACTGTTAAAGGGTGAGTGGGTCTTACTGATGACTCCTTGGCTCCTCAGTTGGTGAATGAGGTCATGGATGGGGATCAGAGAGTCTCTGTTGGTGCGATATTGCCGCCGGTGCACTGTTGTGGTGGCGATTAAGCCCTTCTCAGCCAAAACCAGCACAGCAGGACATTTGAGCATCACAGTATTACCTCTCAAGTTTCAACACCCTTTTTTTCTTTTTCTCCAGAATTCATTATGTGGTGTGTCATATTTCCCAGTCATCACTTGCCTAGTAATTTCAAAATCTTGTGCAAAGATACACTCTTAACTCCATTCAGTTGTTCGTAATTACTCTGGATTTGCCAAGACTGGAATACAGTTCCTGATGTGTATTGTTAGAAATTAAGAGCTGCTTTGATCTTGGAAAAATCATGTGTAGAAATCAAAAGAAGCACAAAACTGCTTGCCTGAAAAAATTTAGTTATTCCATATCCCTCAAATTATTACAATTACTACAAAGTGTTATGCAATTAAAAGGTACAGTAGTGCATCATACCAGGACCATATCTTTGCAACTTTCACAGATCAACCTTTCAGAAATTTCATTTATTTTCTGTATATTCTATTGAAAAACATTATTTAAAATGTTTCATTTTGGGCCCAATGATAAAAATCTACAAGTTTTAAAGACAATATATTGCAAAGTAAATTGCATAGAGAACTATTAAATGTATGTATTGGAATTGTAACACCAGGCAACCTCGATTCTCTGAGTATTCTTCCCTTCTTTGTGAGCTTGACTTTGCAAACTTCACTTTCTTTTAACATAATGAAAATATCTGCACATTCTTACATGCACGTAAGTGTATTTGCACACATATGCCTGTTGAAAATATTACTAAATATTTTAAGGCATATGTGGAAGAACATATTGTTAAAAAATTATGCTCTAAACATGGAAAATGAAGAATTAGCAAGGAATTCAGTCAACTGCAGTTACAGAGAGTACTTCTGAGAAACTCCTTCCACTTCATAGTGTGTTTTAAAAACATCAGTAGTTTGCCGAGCAGAATCTACAATCTCAAAAGCTTTACTTCTCTAAATCCCATTATCTGCCTTCCTTTCAATTACATTTTTGTGGAAACAGCTGAAGTCTAGCAGACACTGAGGGTTAGGGAACCCAGTCAGGTATCCAGACTTTATTCTAGACTTGTCTTTTTGCCCTATAGCAAGGACTTTAATCCAGGATCTATATGCATATAAAAAGTTCTAACTGTATGGTGAGTAATAGCTACAGTTCTTTAAAATGAGCTGCAAAGCAGAGGATTATTTTGCTCCATTATATATACTAACTTAAAATCAGCCTTTACTCTTATTAAGAGGAGGGGTGTATCAACTAAAATGTCATTATTCTCTTTCTCCACCGCATCAAAACACATCAACAGATTATAGATACAAAATATATATATTCTATAATTGCATACTTGCAAAGTACCTCTAATATTATAAACCCTACTACTCTAAGTTACAGGTTGTAAAATAGTTGCAAGGTATATTTTATAATATAAACACCAAGACTCCAAATACTCAGATCTGTTATTGCAGAAAGTTTGTTTGCTAAAATCAAGTGTATTGCCAAAGGCACATCATACCAACCTCCTACTAATCCTAGGTCAACTGTACTTAATGAGGAACATAAGGGTGTGATTATGTACCATCAACATTAGCTTGATTTTTTGTATAATTTTTTATTTAACTTGGCCTCACCTCAACAGCTGGTCATTTTATCATACAGCATCTGGCCTATTTCTTTAGCCCAAAGACATATGTTTAGGAACATGTTTTTGTTATTTTGACATTCATTCCTGTTCAGACCTTCAATTTTAACTGAACAATATTAAGATTTATAAAAGGTGGCTAAGACAAAAATGGCTAAAACATAAGAACTGCTCACTGCAAAGGTAAAATTTTACCCAGCTTTCTGTTGTAAACATAAAACCTGCTTTTATGTGCTAAACACAGCAATTCGCTACACTATTGCATCTCTTACATAAAAACTGAATTAAAAACTTAAAGATTCATTCTTATTTTCATTCTAATCTTTCTGGACCTGTACAATCCAAACAAGACTGCCAGAAGACCATCACCTAATGATAGCTGTCATTTTTAGCATTATTCTGAATACTACTTACTAAGAACAAGAGATGAAACATTTCGTCTTCAAGTTATTTAAATTCCATTAGGAATTTCTGATTCGTCTATCTAGTAAAGAATCTTTACACAATTAATCATGTAGCTATTCTAGTGTTAAAAAACTAACTGCATGTGAGGAATTATAGAATGTGAAATTGAAACCTCAGAGCTTGGCTTTACAGGCTGATAGTTTTGGACTAGATTCTTATATGCAACAACTAAGTCAGAATTTTCTGAACAAAAAGAAGGAAGTCAAAAAACCCAACGCAACAGTTCCGCAAATTCAGATAGGCTCATGAGCCCTATATCCACACAATAGCTCATACAAGTTACCCAGAAACTAATTACCTTTCTTTCAGACGATCATATACTATAAAGAATGTGACCACCTGGTCAGTAGCTTATTAAAAATTATTGTATTATTACTGTATCTGTGTGAAGCTGAGACGGATCTTAAAATTGTTAGGCTGGTATTTAGCCATCCTATGGGATAATGTGTCTACTTTTACTCAGTCCTTACTCCTCTTCATTACAATCCTTGTGTACCACGAAAAACAGGTCCTCCACTGACATAATGCTTCATCTCGAGGGAGTTCTGACAAATCCTGATATTTTTCTTGTTTTGAAGTATACTGGCTTTATAGTGCAAAGAGGCTGCATGACTGAAGAGAGCATTTGCCCTTACCTGTTGCTCTCAAACAAAGCTCACAGGAGTTTTAGGGACACACAATGACATATAGTAGTGTTTCACTGTCAACCCTAGGCAAATCAAACCTATGCTAAACCTGTCAAGTTGGTCTTATCTACTATCTTCATTGTTTGAGCTGAATAAAAAGTAGCTTTTTCTTTTCACATGTGCTTTTGTTGTTCTTGACCCTATTAAAAAAGATTGTTTTAATGGCCACCAGAATCTAAAGCAACTGCTGGTAAAAATGTGCAAGCAACTTATACATACAAATCACGTGTGAGTACTTTTTTACTTAGGTTACTGCTTTCAAGCATATGAATGAGAAATCTGAGAGGTTATATATAGGCATATGGAACAAAAATTCTTTATTATAGAATTCTATATTCTATATTATAGTTATGACAGTGAAAGCTGTCATAATTGTGAAATTCTAGAAAGCATGTCTTAATGCATTGCTATAACCCATTTTCAGCATAATTTGTAATACAAAGGGATATTCTGTTTACAATATTCTGCTCTCATATAGTTTGTCAGGCTAATGAATTATTAGAATTTTAATGTGCACAATATTCAATGAAGTATGGTCACATGCCTCTGCGAGAGACTGTTCAGTCTTTGTGTAGCAGGTCATTATGCACCTTCCCGTGATGAGGAGGGTAGGATAGAAATGACCAGAATATTGAGCATTGAAATGGGTCTATATGCTGAGAAGCATCTTTCATAACTCACACAACATTACAGATAATTAAAAATCTGGTAACTCATTTTGTGGCAGAGAAATTAGTGAGCATAGAAAATGGTACAAATGAATCAATCGCATGGTACAGAAAGAATATGGAATGCAGTTTAGTAGCTCTTATTACTACATGAAGATAATTGTGCCGGCCTGTCATGGTTTTAGTTTGGATAGAGTTAATTTTCTTCACTGCAGCTGGCATAGTGCTGTGCTTTGGACTTAATATGAAAACAATGTTGATAACAAACCGATGTGCTGGGTAGTGCTTGTACTAGTCAAGGGCTTTTCTAGCTTCCCATGCTCTGCCAGGTGCACAAGAAACCGGGAGGGGAGGGGGCACAGCTAAGAGAGCGGATTCAAACTGACCAAAGGGCTATTCCATATCATGTAACGTCATGCCCAGTATGTTAACTGGGAGGAGCTGGCTGGGGGAGGGAGGCAGCAATCGCGGCTTGGGGACAGGAAGCGTCAGTCAGTGGGTGGTGAGCAGTTGTATCATTTGTGTTTCTGGTTTTTTTTCTTTTCCATTTTATTATATTATCATTATCATTGTTTTTGTTGGAGTTATTATTTTAATTGTAATTATTACACTGTGCTTATCTCAATCCACAAGTTCTTTTGCTCTTCCGATTCTCTCCCCCGTCCCACAGGGTTGGGGGGAGTGAGCGAGCGGCTGCGTGGTGTTCAGTTGCTGGCTGAGGCTGAACCACGACATGGCCTTATTTAAATACATATATTCACACATATAACATATACTGCAATTCACAAGCAATGTATGAAAAAGGAAGTTTCTTACAAATTACTACATGAGTACTAGATATCTAAAGAAACTTAATACGTAAACTGCCTAAACAATTCAAGGTATGTGGGATGAAACAGGACATTTAATTGATATGGAAGTGCAGGAAGTTCCCCACTTCTAAAGCCTACCTCTCAATATTATTTTCACACACAAAAAATTATTCTGACAATATATAATTTCTTGGCAATAAAAAGAATTAGAGCATTTACTAATTAAAGCTAACTGGAGACCAGTAAGTGTATTGTTTAAAGGACATTCAGACTTCTGATCTCGGTTTGAAGAAAATTCAATGTAATTAAATTTGTATACTTAATTGCTTTTCTCTCTCTTGTTCCCTCTCCCCCATACCGATCCAGTTCCATTTCAGAACTGTACAGTTCCCTGAGACATTCACAGATGAGTTAAGGCAATGTACTATGGCATTATTTCATTGTGCATGATTTCACAGTGTTAGATTCTCAAAAGCATGCAGCATGCAGACTCCCATTTTCCTTTAACTACTCAATTAGGCACCAGGTTGATTCCACCAGAGAAAAACTTATCAAACCTTTTGTTAATCTGTTAGTTCATTTTAACAGACTCCCAGAAATCCCTCCTGCATTTGTCACCTTAGTTTCAGTCCATATTCAAATTCCCAAACCGAACTGAAGGTCTGCAAGGATAAATACCCCAACATAGCCTGGGAACAACTGTGCTAATATAACTCTATTTCCAGCAAAAAGTGGCCAATCTAATCATGACACTAAGTTTCTGAGAATATGTCTTGTGAGCTCAAATAAAGAAAGAGAGTCTACTTAAACCAAATATTCATGCAGGTATTAAAAATGCCACATGGGCCACCTTCTTTCCAACTCATGTCTTGCAGGCTTACTTACCACCATTCAATGGTATATTACCTTGAAATTCATACCAGGCTTGTACCTCTCTGGGGTAGAGCTAGGTACTGTGTGTGGACATAAAGGTAAATCATGCAGTTAGCATTTCACTATCTTTCAAGATGAAAATAATTTCAACTGAACATTCCTCATATATTAGATTCATCTCAAATTTTTGCTTACACTAGGAACTTTTATGAAATTCTTTACAATATCTGGCCCATCCAGAAGAGATACACTTACTGTTTTGTGTTTTTATTGAGGTAGATGGACACTTTCAGTCTCAGGTTTTGTCATTCTGCTATACCTCTTCTCTGCCTTCATCTCTCCTCCTTCTATCTCAAATTATTTTGGCTATAGATATCCTGGAGTTCTACTGATTTTTCAGAATGTTTCTACTTTTAATATTTGTGCAATATCCCTCTGACAGAGCATGAATGAATAGTTCCAAAAACCTTTTATTTAAAAAAACATATTCTAACCATGTATCATGGTTGCATTATTAGTCTGAGAAGCATGAACATTTCCTAGAAGAAAAGACCCTGATGTATTTCTCCATGATTTCAGCATAAGCCACCTATACACATTATTTAAAAACCTGTACAAAAATAATGCTGGTGTGATATATTAACTGAAGTATCCTAGCTGCAGACATCTACAAATTTTGTTGACATACAGCCATTGTTTTGACACAGAAATGAATTCAGACATTAAAATTACCTGATACAAATAAATGAAGCAAATATATTTTAGATGGAGTTGCTGCACTTCTGTATAAAACTACTGCACTGATCCTGACTGAGAAACCATCGCATGTTTAGGAGTTCGTGATCCACCCACCAGCCAGGCTCTGGACTGCACATGTCGCACAGCCTGGCACAGGGCTGTACAAAGCCCTTGGTCACAGAGCCACCCCAGCCAGGTCACAGTGAGAGAGAAGCCCGCAAGCAGCCCTCTGGGTATCACAACCATGCTACCACCCAGCCTTCCTGTTACCAAGAAATGCAGCAAAGCAGCCTCATGCAACTGCAAGCACACTGTGGGATACACCTGGCCTCCATCCAATGTTGCACAAATACCAGGTGCCCGACATCTAAAGGGACATTAAGATTTACTTGCTAACCATTTTCCCCTTTTTTGTCTAGTCTGTCTTATTAAAGCAGTTCTCTTATTAAGCCATTTATTGGTGAGTCTTTCCTTCTGAGATCCAGACAGAACTCTGCACCATCGCTCTCTCTGTCCCTGGACCCCGTGCGCCTTTCCTCCAGTGCAGAACAGCTGCCGTGTTTGATGTACTTCCCACCTGCTTCCAATTTGCATCAGACAACCCCACACCACATTAGAGCTCAGCAGGACATAGACGGCAGCAACTCTGGACAAACTTGGCTCCTTTTCCAGTATCCTGTACTCCACCTTAGGGCCAATCCATTTCAGGTGGGTTAAGTTAACCAAACACCACCACAGTTGAGTGCCACTGACAACATCTATGGATCCTGCTCATAGTCCAAACAATTTTTTCAAAACAAAAACACCTCACATAGAACCCTGGACTGCCATTAATATAGTCTATTCAGTTTCATTTATCTTCACCTTTAATACACAGTCAAACTAAAAATAGCAACAAAGTCCAATGGCAATTTGCCAACAAGGCTTTTATTTCTAAAATATGTTTTATATATGAGGAATACTTGAAAGCTTAATGACTTCTTACTAGATCAATGATAGCCTATAAGGGTGTTGGTCTTTTTAAGGGGAAAAACAAAGGTTTTTTGGCTCCAGTCTCATTTCCTTTGAATATTCTTTTAAAAATAAAATTTAAAAAAAAATGAAAAGAAAAAGCTGGTACCAGAATGGAGGAGGAAGTAAACTGAAAAGCAATATCACAGAATCACAGAATGGTAGGGGTTGGAAGGGACCTCTGGAGATCATCTCATCCAACCCCACTGCTTGAGCAGGGACACCTAGAGCGGGGGCACAGGAACTCATCCAGGCAGGTTTTGAATGTCTCCAGGGAAGGAGACTCCACAACCTCCCTGGGCAGCCTGTTCCACTGCTCTGTCACCCTCAGAGTAAAGAAGTTTTTTCTCATGTTTAGCTGGAACTTCCTCTGTTCCAACTTGTGCCCATTGCCCCTTGTCCTGTCTTTGGGCACTACTGAAAAGAGTCTAGTCTCATCATCCTGACACCCACCCTTTAGATATTTATAGGCATTTATGAAATCCCCCCTCACTCTTCTCCTCTCCAGCCTGAACAAACCCAAGACTCTCAGCCTTCCCTTATAAGGGAGATGCGTCTGTCCCCTCATCATCTTTGTAGCTCTCTGCTGGACTTGCTCGAGCAGTTCTGCATCCTTCTTAAACTGGGGGACCCAAAACTGGACACAGTACTCCAAATGAAGTCTCACTAGGGCAGAGTAGAGGGGGAGGATAACCTCTCTCAATCTGCTGGCCACAATCCTTTTAATGCAGCCCAGGGTTTTGTTTGTTTGTTTGTAATAAAAAAACCTGCAGCCCAGTTGGTTTTTTTAATATATTTAATTAAAAATTAAATATACACTTGATAATCTTAGGATTTTGCTATTTGAAACCTCAACATTATCAAACACTTTCTCTAAAGATCACCCCATTTTTAAAGTTCCATGTTTCCTTCTCCTCAGTGCATTCTGAATTCAGCCTGCCCAGAGCTCTTTGACTAAGCTTGGACACTACTTATACTGACCACCCCAACACACCCTCCAGTCACTACCAATACTACTATCTGCCATTGAAAATACTGCCAAAGGCTGGCTGAGCAGGACTTTTGGACTTCCAGTGTTGCCACTGCCTCAGCACATGAAGGAATAAACAATATGACACTTCTTCAACAAGTGAAAAATTCTGAAACAAAAAGGTCAGATGATCTCAGAACCACCTAGGTATCAAAATCAAAATTTATTTCCATGCAGAATCTTATGATAGCTGTCTTTATTTCTTAAGGGAATTGTCCCTGCTTGACTGAAATGACACTCTCTGATATACACAGCAAAGGGAATGTTACCAGTTCTTGTACTTATGGGTCACCCTTGTCAGACTATGTTCATAAACAGAAATGTCTGTCAGCAGAGAGTAGAGATTTCTTTCTAATTAAGCATATCCTACAGAATACTTTCTGTCTGGGAGATACTTATGTATAAGATATCTTCTTCGTTAACAATACTGAAAAGTTTACTGGGCATTTCAGGAGAAAAAAGAATTAAAAGCGTTACATTTTATGTGGTTATACAGTCTGGTACACACCTCAGGGTTATACCAAAGTAACATATAAATGTGTGAATTGTTCCTTCAGTTGTAGCCATTATTTTAACTCCTTGGTTAAACACAATAAAATGTTTCTTAGATGGGTTTGTTGCATTTTCAGAAGTAGTTGGCACCTTACTGTAGATGGGCAACATTTAATTTTTCAATAATTTCTTTCTTTAAAGGACTGAAAATACAGCTTAGTGAAACTTAAATATCACCTGTACGTTTTTTTTAAAGATTACAATACACAAATGAAAATTATATTAAATCCAACACATACAACATTATGGAATTTTAAAAGTCTAAATTCAGAATTATCACTGACCCCCACTTGTAGTGGTTTACCCTTATATTTTAGTTCAGAAATGGAGAGAGGAGGTAAGAATATACCTTAATCAACAATCCATTGCAAGAACTCATAAAGCTCATAAAACAAAACACTACCTTCCTGTGGCAAAGTTTCTCCACAGGTTTAGACTTTGAAATGCTAGTATTTTTTTCAGTATAGTTATAGGAATTAAAAACAGAATGAGAACTGGGAAGTTATTCCAAATTTTTTATTCTTAAGGCACACCAATGGTCAGAAAGTTAGACAGAGGCGAGACTGAGCCCTACAATGGAATACAGGTTCTTTCAATCTTTACCACTACTTTGTTTTATACATCATTGTGGTAAACACTCTTCCTTCAGATGCCACTAGAGTAACTATGCAATTCATAAGGCCTGACTTTAACAATTGGCAAGTGTTCTGTATTACTGCTTGTTTATCACTTACAGAAATTGTTTTATAAATTTATTATAGAAGTCAGTCATAGATATCTTAGCTCTAAATCCATGAGCCTATCAGACTTCTTTTTGTTCAGAAAGCCTGCACACAAACAAGATTACAAATAACAAAATAATTGACTTCACTCAGGTTAGTGTAATAATAAAGTTATCCTCTTCATGTAAATTCCTGTAAAAACCAGACCAAGTAATCACTGATGATATTGTCAAACGCTCACACAGAGGCAGTGTGATATCAATAAAGCATTTCTGAGTTGCTTCACCCTGCAAAGTACATAACTGGAGCATGGATGAAATATCACCATTCATGAAACTGGAATACATAATCCCATTTAAAAAAAAGAAGAAAAACCCACACTGGTAATTTACCTTTTCATCTAAATAAGCAGAAAAGCTGTTTATAACTAAGATTCACTGTTCATAAAACATGCATTAGATACCCCTAATTCGTATCAATCAGTTTTAGCCAAGGATAAGAGGTTTTGAGAATCTATATAATTTTATGTAAGAGCAGACCTGCTGATTCACTGGCAATTCTTCTCAGGATTATCTCTGATAATTATGGATCCAACAAGAAGCATATGGACCAGAACTCAGATAAATTAATTCATCTGAGTGAAACTGAAGCTGCAGTTACAGAATGAAATTCTGACACAGAATCCTCCCAGACAATGACTTTACAAAGTATTAGTGAGTGTGCCTGCTGTGGCAATACCATATGAATTTATCCCAGAGGAATATAAAAAGCAGAATCTTCCCATAATAGGGCAGAGACAGCCTTTTTTCTTTTTAGCTACAATGAAAATGCATCCAGTGGTGAGATACCAGTCATCAGATCGTCACTGCAGGAATACTGGTGGCAGCCACTGTTACAAGACGTCTTTAAATATAATGAAGCAATAATAAAGGGGGGGGAAGGGGGTGGTTTCATAGCAGCTTTGTGTGTGTACTTGTTATTCTTACCACTTGCTGTGAATATCACTGGGAAAGGTCGCTTGAATGCAGCAGTTCACAGCATCATGAACTGCTGGCTAGATAAAGGCATTAGACTGTGGAAGATGATAATATGTTCTTCCTTCTCTAAGATATTAATCTAAGCTATAACTCTTGAGCCTTACACAAGAATTTTAATTTGCCCAGCAAGTACAGCATTGAACACTGTCAAAATATTTTCTTTTGATAGTGGTGCAAAATCACGGAAAGGCTTTTAATGAACCATTTAAATCCTGCTGTTTACAGCAGATTAGTGTCCCCATGCAGTGTAGCTGGGGTCTAAAGGTACTTGCTACACCATAATATGCCATAAAAGTGGACGCTACCGAAAATCATCTCCACTCTGACACTGATATCTGAAACCTGCTAATTAGCATCACCATACTTTTCATGACTCACTTCACTTGACCAACTGATGTGATAAATAAATTGCTGGGTTACAGCTTGTTTTCCCTTTTTACCATACTGTTGTTCTTGAAATAACTCATTTTAACACCCCCTGCAAGGTAATTATGACAAAGACCCCAATATAATATAATGGGGAAAACACACAATATTGGTCTACCTGTTAGCATGACTTTGGGAAGGATGTTTCGCTTCCACTTCTTCCAAACCTCCTTTGTACAAACACAGTAATTCATGATTTAGCAGTATATAGGCTCCTTTAATTTCCATAATAATTTCTGGAAATGAGGCTCAGATCATCCTTACATCTTTTAGGAGTGCAATTAAATTGAACCATATATTGAAAATACTGTTTGTGTTCTGTATATTTAGTTGCAAAGTGAAATATTTTAATGCAAGATACTTTACATATGCATCAACATTCAAAATCCCATGAAAGAAACTTCAGGGTTTGACTCATCCTTGGCAATATTAAGCCAAGCTTTATACAGTTTTCCTTTGCATTATCACCCAGGTTAGCACTTTTTGCATCAACTGCAATATTGCCCAAGCACTCAAACAACCCCATAGATCAGGAAAAACAGAATTACATGGAGTTAAGTGGAAGGCATGATCTCTAAACTTAAAAAAAACCAAACCTGAAAGAAAATAATAAAAAATAAAATGTAATATGATTTTTCTGGCTTTGTTGTTTTCAGATTTTGATGATTATTCCATCACTATTTCTCAAGTGGAGATCCAAGACACACAACCTAACACATTTATCAGAGCTATCTTCTGTTCTCCACATGTAAAATTTGCAGCCTTTTAGGAAGAACTATTGAAATTATATGTTTTTGAACTATTCTGCAATTACATTTTTTATTTCCCAAAACAAGATTAAACCATGACAAACATTCTGCATTTTTCCCTTTAAACACCATAAAATCAGTCAAAACCTGTAACACTATTTAGTATCTGGCTGTAACAGCTATTAGTATCCCAAGCAATACCAAATGAAATAAAAACGTGCTTATAAACAATCACACCATGTAAAGTATTTTTTTTAATCTTTATGCTAGAATAAGAAAGAAAAGACTTCTGTGACAAAAAGTACCAGAGTAAAAGCAAGTCATTACAATGCTGTGTAAGTCAGAAACTTTTAAATATGCAAGATTAATCCCTTTTTCCTTGTCTTTTAACATTTCAAGGTTAACTTTTTTGAGCAAGGTCTAGCTACCACTAGCTAGCCCAAATTTATTTGTTTAGCAACATACTTACTATATGTTAGCTAAGTACCACTTAAATGTAATGCAAATCTAGCTAGAACTAGTTTAAAGAATCACTATCAGGATTTTATAGTACCCTACAGTAACTATTCCATGCAATACTTCCATGGCCTTGTTTGAACAGATACGTGCATCAGGAGCCCTTATTACAATTAATAGAAAACATTTGCCGAACTTAAAATCCACTTAATAAGAAAGGAGAAAGAAATACTACTAGCTTTCCAGGATTACCAGTCACACAATGGCAGCAATATTCAGCGCAATAGCTGTGGTGAAACTGAATAAATAAGTCCCAGCCAGAATTATGTTTACTTGAGATTTATCTGTTTACACTGGGGAAATTTGAGTGATGGATTGTTAAAAGTAAAAATATTTAGAATTTACCCAGAGTAAAAAGCCAAATTTGTCAACTGCATCCCTCCTCCTATAAATATTTAAGTATTTCCAGGCATTTGGGAAATCTCCTTCAGTTATTTCTCACTGCATTTCCAGGTGGCAGCTGACATTCACATGCCAGCCACAATTTTATCATATATCACCCTGAAGAAATTAAAAGAAGTAACTATATAAATTTGGTTACACTATTAAAATTTTAGGACCCTATTTTTAGAAATACTACAGTGCCTTTAAAATTTGTTTCTTTGGGGAAAAAAAACCACCCCAAAAAGCAGCTGAACAGGCCAATTAAAAAAAAAACCAAGCAGGATTTAGAGGTGATAAGGAAACCTCTTCGTCAGATCTGTCAGTAGGTCTGATTTGTATATGACTTAAGAATCACTCGGACTTCTATGTTTCCTCAGTGGGTAGCCAAAAATATCAAGTTTCTGCCCACTGGATGGGAACATCAGATAAAGCTCAAAGTAGCAAATGTCAATCATCAATATGTGGTTACACAAAGACAGCGAACTTCATCAGAGAAATCATGTATGATATGAAATTATGCTAGGCAGATCACTAGCAAATTGACTTATCTCTACATATACTTTCTCACCTGTATCAGGGATTGATCTGAATCAGCACCTTAGAAGTAAGAGAGCCTTCTGTTAATGTTTTCCCATATTGCCTAGTACCAAAGCTTTGATGCATAATACCACATTATATTTCAGTAGATAGCTATTAGAGAGAAAAATCACAGAGGCACAAGCCTTAAGTTAACTAAAATTCTGCATTCCATCTGAACTTGTCCCCAGAATAGCATTTAAATTCATTCCGTATGACTACACAGTGGGATACCTCAATTATTTTCTCTATTATGGAAGAAGGAAAAATGGCCTATTAGTTTTTTAGAGTGCAAGAACCCCACGTTATATAGGGCTTTCAAATGGCTGAACAAATCAATGATAAAAAGAGGATGCATCTGCTGACAGTTGCAGTGCAAACTATTCCTGTTCTTTGAAGTTATTTGATGGAAACAAGTAATTGAATAATACTTCTCTATTTATAATACTTTGTGCTTAGAAATGACCTTTTATTTCTCATCCAAGATAATGAAATACTTTAAATATCCATACACACAAAAAATAATTTATAGTAGTGTATCTTTTAAGACTGCTGTTGCATTCAAGGTGGGTTTCCTACTGAATTACAATAAATTACTTAGACTTTTCTAATTTCAGCATTCTTAAAAGAAAACCTCTTTCTAGTGATCTGTGCATCTTATTATTTTGCATCAGAACAGGGAAAACCTATTTGTGTCTCCTAAAGATGTATTTCTCAAAAGAGAGAATTAGCTACTTTCTTCCACTCATTTCTGTCTGCATAAGCATTCACTGGGATGACTTTTTGATTGTGTGTATTGTTTTAGGGCCCTAACAGACAGCAGTGTTTTTATTACATCCTTAAAATGTTCGCATCATACATTATAACCGAAACATACACAGCAGTTATAGATGTTCATGCAAGTACCTCATTTACTACACCCCAGTGTCATGGTTTAGCCCTAGTCAGCAACCAAGCACCACGCAGCCACTCGCTCACTCCCCCCCGGTGGGACAGGGGAAAGAATCAGAAGAGTAAAAGTGAGGCACCTCATGGGTTGAGATAAAGACAGTTCACATTATCACCACTGTTCCCAGCAAAAAACCAAAACATAGTCTCATACTAACTACTACAAAGAAATTTAATTCTATCCCAGCTGAAACCAGGACACAGCCATAGAGTCAACATTTAGATGCTCCAATGAAGGACAACAGAAATTTCTGCCGGTTAGGAAATTAATAATTTACTTCTGTTTGTGAAATATGAAGGAGAAGAGAGGACTTGCAGCAGTGTTTGTTGAACACACAAGCAGGGAATATGCAAAGGGCCTGATTTTATTTTGGTACATTGCAAGTATGCTCTAAGAATTTCCTTGCTATATTTGGTTTTAAAAAGCTTGGATATAAACCCAGATTGGATCAGCAGTGTTGGTTACTTTTCAAGTCCCAGCTCCAATCCTACCAGATTTTTTAAGTCACCACAGAAAATAGCCCTACCACTGACACTCAGTGCTTGGACTGTAAAATAACTTGTGAAGTGAGAACTGTAGTTTATGCAAAAGGTACAGTTGAAAAGTGAGATCCATAACTAATTTAGCTCAGTGCATTTGCTATTATTTTTTATCTAACTATGCCTTTTATACCACCTTATGATCTGATCACAAACATCATACCTGAATTCATTTCTTCTCTATGTAAACAGTTCACATCCATGAGCAGTAAATCCCCAGGGTTCTGTTTATCAAAGAAAAAGCTGTACCCATAAGTAAGGGCATTCAGAAGTCTACAAAGGACCTTAGGATAAAAATGTACTATTACAGACTGTCAAGTAGGCCTAGGAAATGATTGGTATGGAAGGCCAGCAACTCAGCAAAAGCATTATCATAGAGAATCAATTTTATTTCATATTGACCCTAAAATAACTTCTAAGCTGCTGAACTCTATGCCAAGCAAGTGCCAGAAAAGGAAAGTATTTCAGGTATCTAGGGACTTCAATTCTGATCTAGTATATCATCGAAGTGGAAAAAGAACATCAGACAAATTGATATGAGCGGCAGTTTGTAAGAGATCAGAGAATGAACAACAGTGTAAGGAATGTTTTAAAATTCTTTAAAGAAATATATTGCATAGACAAATTTTAATTCAATTTACAATTTACCAAGTTTCTAGACATTGTATATATGTTTAGCACTCCAATAATTGAAAAAAATCAGTAACTACCTCCGTTAGAATGGCAATATTCACCTTCTGGTTGCTTCATGAATGTGTATACAATATCATTATTTGCAGCTGTTGGCAGTTGTTTCTGAGGTACAAACACTGTGTAGTCATTGTGGGATAACCACAAAATATTAGCTACACCTCCATATACGCCTATTGTCAATCATCAAAAGTGCTGGAAAAATAGAATCTTTATAATTAATTTCTTCAACACAATGCAATAGTCCAAGTAATAAAAAATTTAAATCAGGCTCATTTTAGCCACATCACTGGCAGCAATTTCTTATTTTGATTAGACACCCTTTCAAAAGTAGAGACTTGCAAAACTAGCAAAGACATAGCTGACTAACTACATCTGACGGAAAAACAGGAGAATCTTGACTGTACATAGCAAACACCTAAAATTAATTACAAGCTCAGACCTGATTTGTTTTTTTGTTTCATGTCATGGAAACCATGCCAGTCATGGGAGGGATTGAACTACGCAACTCATCACAAACACTGGATATTTCTATTGTCAGATTCTATTACCTTTGCCAATGCTACAAGTATTAATAGTATCTTTTATTAAATTAGCCCTTGGCTTGTTTTTTTACTTGGATGTTATGCTCTGCTAAGAAGATTGTTTTTAAAAGATCTTATTAAAAATGCACTACTACCGAATATTAAAAAAATCAGAAAATTATGAAACTGTTCACTTTATTATCATAATTTAAATTATTATTTATCTACTTCAAAAATCCATTTGACAGTGGACAAACAAGATTTACTGAAAATGAATATACAAAATGTAAAATAACTCAGTTTTTAACAACTTTGTAGTTTGTTTTGTAATTCATAGTAAGTACAAGATCAAGTCTTGAAGTTAATACTGTCCAGGAAAAAAGCCCTCAACTGGCACTTTTTTAATTTGGATAAATGGGGATAAATAAAACCAAGGATTTTAAGTAAATTAGAAAATCTACTTTAATAAATCAAATAATCTTATTAAGAAAAATCAATATAATCAGCACACAATAATATAGGAAGCCACATGTTCCCCAGCATTATCTACTTCAGTTAACAGTTCCCTAACTCAGGCTACAAAGACTACCTTGACTGGTTTTCAAATACTTGACTTTTTTTTCTGCCGTTATATCAGTCAACTGACTCCAACTGAGTCCACAATTTTTCTTTCCATACACCCCAGAATGACTTTACAAAAGATTTATGATAAAGATAAACAAGCATTTTCCTCAGAAAAGAAAGCTGAAGGAATCCAAATGATACATAGAAGTGAGCATCCATCAACCATTCTTCTTACTCTTTAAGGCAACATGGACATCTACCAAAGCACACAGGACTGTAATAACAGGGTCTAACCATTTGAGACACTAAGCACATGTCCTTCAGTGCTCATTTATAAGCTAGTTGGAAAAAAAAACCAACATTTTTTCCCCTTTACAACATTATTGTAATAAAGCAAGCTGGTATGGAGTATGCAAATAATACAAAGATACATATTCTTTATTTTTTCAAAGATTTTCTGTTTGCTAAGGATAAGGAGAACACAGTGTAATAAGCTTTGAATTTACAGTTAAACAGTAGTAATCACTAACGTAACTACTCTTTATGACAGAGTAATCAATATCCTTAATTTTCTTCATAGTTGTTCCATATATTCTAGTTTTTAATATGGGACTAATACTGTGAAAGATACTGTGAAATGCATATGGATATATTTTCTAAATAGACATATATGTTGCCCACTTTGTGCAAAATTTTCCAAAAAATAGTGTGGACATGCAGGATTTTGTCACTAAAGACCAAAGTCACTTGTAAAAGCAGCTCATATCCTTTCAAAATTACCTCAATATTTCTAACTTTCCAATTGTTCTGTATGTTAGCAATGTCTGGTTACTAAGTTCAATAATAAAAAAAAAATCCCATGATTGAAAACCAGTATTTATGTAGTTAAACATTTTCATTATTTTTCATTGCATTCATAGATGTCATTTTATCTTCATAAATTTCTTCCCCCAGTGTCCCCCACCTAAAACCATAGGCCTTATATTATTTATTTAATGCACAGTGGCTGATCTTTGATATGCTATTTATCTGCACTTCCAAGACACGTGAGATAATTCATCCCTGAGCAAGTATGAGCTTGTACTCAAACAGATTGACTACACTGAACTTCCAATACATCTTAAGATACTGAGGTCTTTAATTTGGAACATTCTATACTACAGTGACAAACAGTAAAAACAGTATCCGGAAAACCAGACTATTTTCAACCTCCTCAAGGATGTAAATGTCATTTAATTTTATAGAACAGATCCATTTTCAATTTGCAGCTCTGAGGAAGTTGAGGAAGCCTTGGAAATGTGTAATACTCTTACAGAAAAGCAAGTTTTAGAGCTTTTATTCTTAAAACCCTTCTGCATTTTGATAAAGACTATTGTGCTGGTTTTGGCTGAGAAGGGGTTAATTCTCCTCACTGTGGAGGGTCGACTACCTTTCCAGCTTCCCACGCTCTACCGCGTGGCGGGGGGCTGGGACGGGCAGGGCTATGGTGGGGGCGGCTGACCCCGACTGGCCAATGGCATGTTCATTCCATACCATGTGACACCATGACCAGTATATTGGGGGGAGCAGTTTACGGCTCGGGGTTGGCTGTGGCACGTCCGGTTTGTTTCAGCGGTTTGTTCCCCTCCCCCCTCCCCTGGGGTTTTGCGCCTCTCGTTGTTCTCCTTTACATTAAAATTAAAAGAAACAACAACAGAAATGCAATTATTAAACTGTTCTTATCCCAAACCACGAGCGTTACTCTTCTGATTCTGTCCCCCATCTACCGGTGGGGGAGTGTGCGAGCGGCTGTGTGGGGCTGAGCTGCTGGCTAAACCACGACAACTATTAAGAACATGTCTCTCTTCTCAGAATTCCTCCAGAATTTCACCTGCCTTTATCAATAGATGCTTTCCTGCCTTGAAGCAGCATCTTGATTTTCAGTTCAATAATTATTAACATTGAAGACTATGTAAATAAGGCTGTATCACAGAAAATGGGATGCATGCCTCATTCAAAAAGACAGGGCATTGCAGTGTGCTGAAATTTTCTGTCATCTGCCATTTTTAGATGTAAATGCAGATGGGAGTATTTCAAAGGCAAAGACAGAAAGTAGGAAAAGAAGGCTATAGGAAGGAAGGAACAGATCATAATTTGAATCTTACTAGTCATGCCTTCAGCAGTTCACAACATAAAAATGAAATCTGGATAGCTTGGTGACATGGTTCTGTTTTAATGGAAAAAATGCTGCAGAATCTCTGATTAATTTACATGTCAGACTACACAAACAGAAAGATGAGGTCTTACAAGGAGGAGCAAGATATTCTTAACAAGCTTATACATCAACCTGTTTTACATTTATTACATGAAGGAGCCTTTTTATAACTTTATTTTGGCTAATTAGTACTGACAGCAGCAGAGATGAGCAAGATTAAAGGCACCACTTTGCACTTTTAAACCATGATGAGGTCAGAAATAGTATAGATTTAGGTGATACATATGAAACAGGCTCCAGTCTCATACATGCCATTTACCTAGACAAATTTTTCCAATTTTCAGTATATAACTCAATTTCACTTGTTACAGTTTCTGCACATCATTAGGAAAATAAAGAATACTGATTATAAATTCAACCTATTACAGCATTTACTTAAACACTAAAGCAAATGCAAAGGAACACTGTTAACCAACTACAAAAGTCAGAAAATTTTCAGTTGGACTATATAAACAAACATTTAGGCATCCATTAAATCTGCAAAAACATAAAACACCGTTTCATTTGTGGCCAATTCAGTTGCTGTATTAAAGCTGAAAATAAATCTTGATCCTAGGTGAATAAATTCTCTTTGTTTGAAAGATTCCAATGTTCCATCTGACTTCTACTGAATCAAAATTTCAGTTCAAATTTTAGGATTTTTTTGCCTGAAATTGGTAAAAAATTTTCTTGGTCCCTTCTGCATAAGGTAATAAAGTTGAATACACTGGTATCCATTACCATACCATTATTAGGAGCCTAACTACAATGTTGCATATCAATGTGGATTTTTTTTGTTGCTAGAGAACTGGATATTTTGCACTCCCTGCATGCCATGGTATAAATTACTATCTGCATCAGATTAATTGCTACTTCCCTCAGCTGTCAGGAATAACAGTAACAAGGATTAGTATTGTGGTTAGCTTAGAATAAAAAGTAATAGCATAACAAAGAAAAGTGAAGCCTTATTCTATAAATATCTTTAGCATGAGTCTGACATTGAGATTATGGTTTTCTTCCTTAGTAACAGCAGTAGGTACATGAAGTGTCTAGACTCCTGGCAGTTATTGTTTATTTCTAAAATCTCTGATTTAGAAGGTTTTTTTAAGCAAGGAACACAAATAACCACATAATTAATCAGTGGTAGCAGTGCTGCTGATTGTCTTTTACAAGGAAACAAACTTTACACAGGCATTTGGAAAAGCTGCATACCAAAATACACTGTTTTAATGGCAGTATTTACTTTCTTTCTTGAACATTCCTCATTTCCAAAGGACAGGAAACAGGAGAAGTGCATGCTCCTGAAGTCTGCCCTTGTAATCACAGACAACAATCAAAATTTCCTTATTTTCAGCTATTTAGGTTTTCTATAATCACTTCTAATATGAAAGAACATGACTACTAAAATCGTTCAGAGAGTTTCCTCTCAGAAATAGAGAGATGCAATCAAATCAGTTCTGACAGTTTAGCTTTATTTTTCATAATAAATTCTTAAATAGAGTATCTTTCCATAATAACAAAATTGAAACAGGGTGAGTTATAGGGAAATGAATATTACTCTGACATTATGACATCCAGGTGTTGTTTTTGTCATGGCAGCAGGTGACACACTGAAGTAGTATTACCCATATGCTGACTTACCTGGAGAGATTTAGAGAAAAAGCCTCACAATATGGCTTTTGGACTGCAAATAAGTTGCCAATTATATAAGTGTTTTGGTGAAGTTATAGCTAGACATAGGACAAGAGAGCTAAACAGTAAAAAACCCTAATGGTGTTCATTAATGGATTTCTGTACTTATCTTTTGGCCTGAAAAGTTACCTGACACTTAGAGCTGTGCTGCATACCTTCCCTGGGGAGAAAGAAGGATTTGTCAATGAGCCTGACATTTCTTTTGTCCAGTTTTACTCGATCCAGTAAAGAGATGAAAAGATATCCTATTTCCCTGAGGAAAAAGTAGCAGAATCTATTTCCCTTACTGGCATTTTTCAAATTTGACTGTCTCCTTCTGTCTCACAGGTGGAATTATGAAATGAAGTTTTTAAAAAACTGGTCACTAATTTTTTATGACGGCCAAACTGAAGTATAAAAGTAGCTAACAATAATAAAAAGTGTTGGTTCTCCCACAAACAGAAAACTTAAGAATTGAATTTTTGATCAAAGTGGTTAATTAATTTGACCCATAATAATTATTTTGAAGAGTTAAGGGTTGGTATTCATCAGCTCACTCAGGAAAAAGGCTAAGTACCATCTCTTTCAACCTGATATTTTTACACACCAGATTCTCCCATTCTTTAGGACTATTTCCTCTCAATATCTTCCTTTCCAGTTCCCATCTGGAAGTCAGCAAGCCTTTGTTCCTACTTTCTGAGTCAAAACTATTTATTACATTTGGCCTTCCTTCAGACATACTTTTTTCGGTCATTATAATTTTATTTTCTTTTTGGCTGAATCAAGAACATGCCTCATCTGTTCTGTTGACAGCTACATTTCTCCCTGCTCTCCCTGGCTTCCAGTTCATCATCTGCCTTTCACCTGTGTTACCACAACCAGCAAATGCTCCAACCCTTGCACTCAGAGTCGGTTCTCAGGGAAGTCTCTCAACTCCACCTGCCTTACTTTCTGCTCAGTGTTTTCTTCCTGTTTGGTGATTCTTCCTGTTTCTCTTATTACATCAAAAAAGGACACCTAATTTTATTAACTTAAACCCAGTATGTGAAGATGAAGAAATAGATACAGCTGAGAACATCAGTTCACTCTTCACGGACCCAAAATCTCCTGGCTCAGAAGAGGGAATAATTAAAGACTGAATACTCCCAGCATCAATTTAATATTCATCATATAGAAACACACAGAGAAAGCTCTCTTCATCTTTTCCCCACAAAAAAGGTTAGTGTTCAGCTCTGAGAAACCTATCTGGATAGATAACCATCAGAAGACTGCTGCAGAAGAACCTTGACAAAATGCTGCATGTGTAATACCTGAGGATTTATTATTGGATGACATCTTCCAATCTGAAAAATGTTCCACCACACTGGACTGATTTTTACAACAGATTAAGAATAATATTTTTGGCATTTGCTAGCTTGCTTTGATGACCTATTGAGTTACTCAACTGATTTCCTGAAACATCTGGGGCACACAGATATGACGCCCAACTGTCTCGGAGACAGGATTAAAGCTGAAAGTTTCAAATTGATGTTTCATTCAGTAAGATCTGAAAATAATGTTTACATTTCCTTTGACAAAGGTATAAGTGCAGCCTGGCAAAGAGGAGTTGCAATGATGAATCTCAACAAGACTTGGGAGTCCTTTATGTGATTTTACCAGTTACTATCTGTGCTGAATTAAAGAGTTGGTTATAAAGGCAGAGTCTGCATGTGATCTTGAACAATTATTTGTGTCACAGAGCAGAAGAAAATGAACGGTAAAGAGCTTGAGGCCTTTATGCTCAGACTATGCATAACTAATACAGAAAGTAAATATTCAGACTCACCACTTTTATCAGGTAGGTCAATGGAGGCTATGGGCACCCTTTCAACAGGAGTGTTCTTCAGGAAGGATGAGCTACCACGCACACACTCAAGATCAGCATACCATTTTTCCTGTAGAAAAACTTAATTCCTTGGAAAAAAAAAAAATTAATCCTGAATTCAAAATAATTCAAATTATTCCAGTTTCCCAATGACTGTGTTCCTCCCAAAACAATACTGACAAAAAAATTTTGAATCACCATAACCATACATTAAATTGATGTAAAAGTTTTCTTGTTAATCTGACCAGAGATTTTTAATATTATAACAATACTATAGAGAATATAATTACAAAATTAGTGAACATGAAAAAAACCTGATTTTTTTAAAAAAATTAAATATCCTCAAAAAATGCTGTACCCCAAAATCAATAGAGATTGGTAGGTGTATGACTTTTCAGAAGATGAGTCTAGACCTGGAAGTTGCATTGAAGATTTTCAGCACTGGATATTAGGAGAAATTTCTTCACCAAAAGGGTTATCAAGCATTGGAACAGGCTGCCTAGGGAAGTGATAGAGTCACCATCCCTGGAGGTATTTAAAAGACATGTAGATGTGGCACTAAGGGATGTGGTTTAGTGGTGGGCTTGGCAGGGCTAGGATAATGGTTGGACGCGGTGATCTTAAAGGTCTTTTCCAACCTAAATGATTTTCAGAAATTTCAAGAAGGAATTATGTATTTTACTTTTAACATAGGATTTTGCCTATCTTTTCCACCACTTTTAACTTGCGGGAAACAAAGATGTATTTGTTAGCCATGCATTAAGATACCAGTTAGTTCTACATAAAGGTACTATGGTAATTTAATCAAGAACCAAGACACAATTTAAAACTAAAACCAGGATTCTTTGATTAGGGAAAGCAAACAACATCAATAACATTTTGTAAGGCTTCTAATAGCTACTTAACATTTAAAAAATAAATACTTTAGGAACGCTGTTTTTAAAAATATGGCAAACTTTAAAACATGGAATGGAAAACCAATTATCATAAGACATGCAGGAAGAAGTAGTTTAGATAACAGTTCATATAAGTACCAATAAAAAATAAACAACACAAGATTAAGGTAACATTAAAATACTGCAGGTGATAATGTCTCTTTAGCGCTGAAATAGGCATAGCCTAAGCCTACCTTCCCTTCAAGGAAGTAGTATATTTAAAGTTGTGATTAATTTTAAATGCAAGGTACTCCAAAGATGCAGTGTTCCATATCTTTTGAACTCACTGCTGTATCTATTCAGAAGCTTATTAATCAGATTTAATCTGAATTAATCAACACACAAGCTACTCCCCTGAATCCAGAAAACATGGCCTTTTAATACCTACCAGGGACAATGTGTAGAAGAGACACTGCAACTCAAACCTTTGTTATCTTTCAGATAATGCTTGACAGGCAGGTTTTCTCCCTCCCTTACCAGTTCTGTCCTTTCCTCAAGTCTGACTGACACCACCAGACCTGTGCTTCAGCACTTTTCCTGGCAAAGAGTAAAGCATCCTGCATGGAAGGCAGTGTGCAAGGTCCCAACTGTGCTTTGTGCCATGTTTGGCATTCCCAGTAATCAGACCACACCATCACACAGAAGAATAGAAGCCCATATACAGCCTTACAGGAAGAAGAGTGACTTCCAGCTCCTCTGACAAAGCTGTGTGTTACCAATAGGTATCTTTCAACTCTGAAAAGAAATATGGGAGCAGACGCACTTTGGTAACATCTCCACTGTTGCAATTTAACAGCTGTGCACAATGACTAATCTGAAACAAATGTTTTGACATGTGCTAATTGATGAGATTTTCAAGTTCCTGTAAAAAAAAAAACCCTCAGCATTTCCATTTTACATCCCTGATTTTTGCCCAATTCAACAAATTACATGATATTTTGATCTAAGTAATAAACTATGAGGAGAAAATACTACCAGATGTGTTATTACAGAAAACAGTTTGCTATAACTGTTTATATGATTTTGGTAAGAGCAGTGCCTCCAGCACTGTACATCAATAAGTCAGAGAATCACATTTGTAATCAATCATTTGCGATTGCTAGCCTTCCTGCTAAACATGCCCTTTTGCTTAGTCTTTGAAGTGGTATCATTTGCTCAAGGCAAAACAGAATATAAAAGAGAAAGTGATATGTTATCCACACCAGCCTAACAATTGAGCGTCAAGCCTCTAATAGAGACAAATGTAAGGAATATTTGTGGGGCAAATACCTCCGCCTTCATCCTGACGTACCCTACGTCATAATCAGCATAGTTATACATATTAAAAGATCTTGCTAAAGGAATAAATAGTGCAACCCAAGGGTTTAAAAGTTTTAGAATTAAAAATAAGGGATTTCATATCATTTCATAAACAGAGGCGAAGTGCCATAGCAATGAAAATTTTACAGGGTCAGTTAAAGAGAATTTTCTGAAAGAATTTCACTAGGAAGACAATACGATAAGGGCCGTCCTGTTTGAACACACTGAATTTTTATTTTGAAAGCAGTTTGTTCTGGGCAGAGGACATTCCATTCTATTTTAATCCTTGTCACTCTTTCCCATGCTTTTGGTCTCCCTGCTTTCCCACAGAAAAGGCTAAGTGGAGTTCAAGAAATTTTTTTCTAACCATGGAACCTGTAATTCACCTGTAGACATGCTCTTCATTTCAGAGCTTGTTAAGCTACACTAATAGACTTTTTCTATGCTTTCTTTCTTTTCAAATTTAATTTGATGACTTAAGAATTTGATTCTACTTTGGATAGGAACACTCTTGAAAGTTGTTCTCTCAAAGAACATTAATTTTCCCCTCCCCTTCATTCCTGTTTTCTTGCTGACAGCACCACTATTACTCAAGTATTAAACAACTGTAACTTGTGTGGCAAATGTGCATTCTAATTTTTGTGCAGATGATAAATGAAGAAGATTTAGCCAGGAGAAGCAGATAATTTGCAGATACTCATAGTCAGTCACAATGTGGAAGCAGATCAGTCTTGCCACAGTCTTTAAATTTTACCCATTCCTTACTGAAATTAGTGTTTGCATTAACATTTGGTCTAGCTTGGTTTGCATTAAAAATGGCTCCTGGAAGTTGAATTATATTTCACTAACTTTCCAACACTCTTAAAAAATTGTTGCTTGAACAAAAGCCTCATTTCTGTTTTTTCTCAGAAGATAAACATGAATAGAAGAAAGAGAATAACCTCCTACAATCCTTACATAAAGAAATATGTGTTCGGGGTTTGGGGGTATTTTTTAGATTAAATTTATTAACACGTGCAGTGCTGGTATGAGATTATAATTAAAAGGAACATAAAAGAAGTAGAGTGTGATGGTACAGAGTGGGTAAACCCATCACACTCTGCAATTTTTATGTTTGTTTTGCTGTGTTATATTTCTTTACACCTTCCTAATAATAGAAAAACCTTCCACTGGTAAATTAAGCTGACTTTGTTTGCTTTGTACCGCCATAGTGAGGTCAGGATTTCAGGAACCTCTCACTGACAAAACCACTTTACACGTCTGTAAGAGAAATTCAGTTTCTATGACTGAAGAATACAACTTTGCATCACTTCCTTTGGCAAATTGCCAGTTTAAGAATCAAACTGTTCAAAAAAAGGACAAAATTGAACTTTTTATAAAAGTTAACAGAGAGCACTTCAGTATTCAGTAAAGTCATTACTAAGAATGGCTGTTACACACCTCATTAAAGTACTTATTTCATAATGCAGAAGACTAATATACTTTCAGAGAAAAGCTGTAGTTAAGGGAATGATGGCCAAATGAGTCTGGTAATGCCAGAATGTTACTCCTGTCTGAATTTTTTATAATTTTGCCCTTAAACATCAGGCTGGTCCATTATTCAAACAAGCATAACTCACTTTTCCAGAGATGCTGAATGATGACTACATAGCTTCTGACTGGTCATCATGGCTTTTATGTGAACACAGAATTAAGAAGCTGTATCAGGTACTGGTTTTGCAAGGCTCAAACCGACAAGGCCAGCTCCAGTATGAAATCCAATAGCAACAAGGTGAAGCCGCTCTTCAGAAATCAACAAAATAAATTCATACAGTAACTGAAAAAAATTCAATCAGAGATGTAGCAATGAGTTACAAAGAAATGGAGCAACAGTCTGGAGAGGCATAAGTGATCACTGCTCATTATGTTGCACACAGACATAATGCACTTTATGTCTTAGTCCACTGAGAATAGATGGACCTGACGTGGACAACAGGAAGCTGTGTTCTGTTTGCCTGTGGCTGGTTGGATGCAAAGGACACACTGCTGGTGGCAGCAGATAGAACATTTTTCTTGATATATTTAATTTCAAGGTATGTATATCTTGTACTTCAAGAAGTGAACCTTGAAGCAAAATTCCATAAGATGATAGCATGAAATTTGCTTCCCTTCTAGGTTAATTTAAACAGCTCTTAAGCCTGTAGGTTTTAAAGCAGTGCCCAAGACTACGAACTTCAAACCTTGGAAAATATCTCTGCCAGTGAGAAATGGCCACAATGATATCTCTTTTTGTTTACCAGAAATAGTTGGTCACAGTTTTAGGACCTGTGGGGGAAGCTTCAGGCTCTAGCATTTT
Organism: Phalacrocorax carbo; assembly: GCF_963921805.1. Lineage (NCBI taxonomy): Eukaryota > Metazoa > Chordata > Aves > Suliformes > Phalacrocoracidae > Phalacrocorax > Phalacrocorax carbo. The sequence continues at coordinate 31,779,111 of NC_087520.1, read as the reverse complement.
TAGCCACTAAGTTTTTTGGTCAGGAGCATATTATGAAAACTTGGAGTAATTCTTAAACAAAAAAGACAAACACCTATTATCAGTTGGGATTTTTCTTTATAAAATCGTAAAGTCTGATCATTGGTTAAGACCACTAGTGATTTTAATTCTTGCATTCTGATCCTGCAAAGAAGTCTAGCCACCATATCTCATCTTTCAGCTATGGAATCAACAAGAGGACAATTGATCTGCATCTGTTCAGCACAAGGGAAAATGATAAATAATTGCAGTACCAGGACAGGTTACTTGATCACTACCTCTCCTCAAGGTATATTTGTCTACATAAGCCACCAATATCCTCCTCTCTAGTTTCACTGTGCTACAATATGTCCTTCCATTCTGATGTGATGAATGTTTGCTTTATAATTTTTTAAATCACTGAGCTCCATAGTGAGGACCTTATAGCAACACTATTACCAACAGGTCAGACAGTAATTGCTTTCCTGTGATTAATTTAATATAAATGGAGTCATCTGAGCTTTATTCAGAAACTGTAATCACAAGGAAAAGTCAACATTTTCTCTACACCCCCAATATCATTATCACCACCCATCAGAGCATGAATCTTAAACACAGCTGAAATTACTCCCCCCATTCAGCCGTATTAATAGATTTGAAAGTACGTGCTCAAAACCATGAAATAAAAAGAACTACACTGGAAAAATAACTAGAAAATACATTACTATTTGGGAACAATCTTCCGTTTGCAGACATGTGGAGTACTGGCAGGAGATAAAAAAACCTCTTTAAAGTTATTAATTTTGCTCTTAAAAAATGCATCAGAAGTACCACAGTGTTAATAGTGAAGGATGTTACTATAATCTCTGAATCATCAAAATAGACAATATAAAGTTCTGGAAAGCTCTGTGCAAAGGTGGCTTAAAACTCTATACTATCTGGTACAGTTAGCATCAGATAGGGACCCGATGCCCTGCAGTTGTATGTTGGGCCCTCAGAGCCACAGGAATTATGGTTTTAATACAGTGTTTTTTCTTAACATCTCCCAAAGTTCTTCCACCCTTAACTAGCATGAATTGACAGAGCTTCACTGAAGCAAAGCAACATATGCAAATGGAAACCAGGAGAGGATCTGTTTCAAAATAAGATTCTGCTTTTCTTGCTCAAGCTAGAATTCCTATCAGGAGAGATAAAGCAGACCTACATCCTTAGCAGAAAAGTTAAGATGAAGAGAACAAGATAATGCATGAACACAGTAATGCCCTTATACTTACAGCCAGTACGCAGCTCTCACATTACACATTCATCCATATGTACTAAAATTGCATACCTGTTCATACAGTGCGCACTTTGGCTTTTATTTGCAATTGCATTAATATTCTTTGCCACTACAATCCAAATTGCTTTCTGATAGTTCAGTTCATCTCTAAAATATTATATCAGTTTTTCCAGAGTCACTGCACTAGCACATTTAGTGCATATAGCAACTATTGAAGGCATTACTGGATTAGAATGTCTCACTTGTACATTAGATTTGCTGTCCCAGGATCAGGAGTACAATCTCCTGTCTAACTCTGACTGCCGAACAGTAGGGTGTCCAGTTGGACGTGGTTCTGTTATACAGAAGTATGTGAGCTTTCAATTCAGTTATGTATGATTTGGATATTCTATAATGTAGTTCTAGGATTACAAAATGTCAGGAGTGAGTGGTACAGATATATTCAAGATTGCACAGTGAAGATTATATTAATAGTAATTTAACAGTTTTCAAATTTACTGCACGCTCTTCAAAAAGAATTCACTCACCTTTCATTGCTCTAGCTATCACTTTTCCCTGACTTCTTGGCAGAACAAAACCCTGAAAAGCACACTACTTAAATTCTTTTATTATGTCCATTTTAAATATGGTGTAACCCAGACTGAAGATAATTAATAAATTTTTGTTCCAAATCTTATTTACACTTAGATGCTAAATAAAATATTTTTATCCTGGAAAATGAACCATTTGACCATGGAGATGGACCTAGGTGTCCCCCAACACACTCACTGTCCCCCAACACTGTTCTGCTTCAGTACAGCAACAGTGAGAGACAGAAGTAATGATAATATGCCACAGTAAGTATTAGCTATCAGTGACATATAAAAAAAATCAGACCCGAAAGACTTGATTGTTCTGAATATATATTAAAAGATACAGCAATGATATTGATTATTTGGACATTTCCAGGGAAAAAAATTCAAGTCGCTTCTAAGCCACATATCATACATATTAAAGATGAATTTGGAACTAATCTGAATGTTTTGCATTTTTGCTTTAAGAATCTTTTTCTCATGTAAAGTTTGTAATAAGAAAGACATTAACAAGCTTTTTTGCTTAATCATTCAGAACAGAAGGCGGCATTTGCAGCAGAACATATGCACTGTCTTTTGTGGTTAAGAATATCCATTTTAACAACCTTTTTCTCTGACTTTTTAAATGCATATACTGTCACAAAACATAGTTGTTTTTATTAAATTTCTATTCCACAAACTATTCTGGGAGAAAACCAGTAAGATGGAGTGGAATTAAATACACAGCCTACTTCATTTCTGCTTCTCTGGGCAGAATATAAAGCTGCAACCCAACCCCAATATAACCATTACGAAAGGACACAGCAAGCATAGCTCTTTTTAAATACAGATATAAACACACACAGCCACCTAGAATTTTGTACCACAAATTCCAAATACTTCATTTCTTGTTGCAGTATAAATTTTACTTGCATAAATACATTGGTGAGAACCTAGCACCAACTTCCTCTGTCTGAGGCAACAGGACACAATCTTTCTCTTTCTTGTACTCTCACTCACAAAGAAATCAAAGATTTGAAATACAGATGACATAGCTTTTGACCTATTTCTGGAAAAGTATGTTCCCAAATATTCTCTCCCACCCCATGAAATACTCAAAATCCACAGCTAGCAAGAGATTTTAAATGCATATAGCAGCACGCTAACTTCTTTCTTGCTTTCAAAAATACAGTAAAATAAAATAGAGACTTGTAACCAGAAATTACTAAAAATTACACAGTAACATCTCCTCAGAGGGATGCAATACATTAAACATTGACAGGATCCATGAGCATGATTATAAAACTGCAAGACACCTGAATAGACCACAGCCTGGTCAGTACGTTAGATTACAAATTTTTATAGCTCCATTGTGAAAATATACAACTGTAAATCAATCACTAATTAATGGATGACATAACTTAGATAAGATTAGAAAAATATTTAGCCCTTCACAAGCAAAATTTTCATACTACTAAATAAGGTAATGAGAATCTGGTCTCAGATTTTCTAGGTGTCAGTTTCGTATTACATATCTGATGCCTCCAGATCTTGCCTGAAGTGCAGCTGTTTTAGAGAGAACCATCTGAGCTATAATTATGAGGAACACATCAGAATTCAGAATCTGAATATTTTACACTTTATTTGCCAGTTTGTAAAGGCTTATTACCTAAGAATTTTCCCAGCTATGTAGCACATAGATTGTTCAGTTTGCCAAATTACAAAGTTATCCTGGTTGCTATGGTTCCTCAAAGAGTGGAAAAAAAACCCACCAAAAAAACCCACACCAAAAAAACCAAAACGCCAAACAAACAAAAAAACCTGATAGAGAAAAATTCAGTGGGTAATGGCTTCATTATGTGGCTACCTCCTGTTTGCTATACGGTTTTATGCATGCAGCCATGATATCCTCATCATTGCTTCATTTCCTAGTGTAGCTTTTATGTAAAAAAGGAAAAGACAAACAAAGCCGTAAGAATCCTGATCTGGAAACCAACATACTGATAAATGCTCCCACAACTGTCCCGGGTTCACTCATTCCCCTGAAGGCAGTTCCAGGCAAACAGAAATTTGGTTCTAATCTCTACCACATTTCTATGTTAAAACATTAAATCACAACTTTGTTAAATCAAACTTAAGAGTTTAGCCTTGAGGCATCCCCTATAAGACTGCCCTAAATAGCCATGACTTACCTACTGAACTAATATCACATGCTTCTGATTCATGATCATAGTTTCACAAATTTTTGTTGTCCATTCCTAAAATTCTTATCTAAACTACAGGTATCTCTACTAATCAGCCCTGCTCTGAAAAGGTCACTGTAAGAATCATCATTGCTACATAAGTGCTTTAACACTATTTATTTGTAACATAACTACTCTAAAAAGCAATTGTTTGTGAAATAACAAGGTAAAGAACTATCAGACAGAACTGAAGTAAAGCTAGTGAGACAAAGACCTATAATATCTGCTTGCTATATTAATACTTCTTGAAATAATATGTTTCAAAAGTTTAGCTACAGTTTCCTTCTTTTTGATTCTCACAAGAACAAGTACTAGTTATCTTAATCAAAAATTTCTGCTTATTTACTATATCTGATGCATCAGTTACCATGAAATCCTAAAGCGACAGTTCAAAACAATTTCAGCCAGATTTTCACAGAAAATTCTGATTTTACATAACCTTTAGCTGCTTGTCAAAAGAACTATCTTCACAGAAGAATACTATTGTTTTTATAAAGTGATACAGGCCCTAGACTAACAGCCATAGGGGGAGGTACAGATAGGCAGAGATACAGATAGATCAATATATACTCATAGATTCATATCAGTGGCTCCAAGAACTCCATATTCTCAAAGACAACAAATAACAAAACTCTTCACAAACCATGACATAGCAAACTCCTACTGCAATTTTGAGGGGGCAGATTTCCCTGCAATTCCTTTTCGTGATGAGTTAAAATGTTCCTTCTGAAGGCAACTTCATATAAGACTATACTTTAATTGCAGCTCAAAAAAATAACTCTAAAAGGAATTGTTTGGAGATGAAAGAAAGACAAGAGCTATTAAACAGAAGAAAAGTAAAGAAAGGACTTTGTGAGCAAGGAAATTATGGTTAAAGGCTAACCTGATATCATGAAGCATGGGAAAATACAAAACCAAATTTACATTGGAGACACTAGCAGAAAGGACAAAAGCCAATTCTGCAGCATTCTCCACTCCAGAAACCATGTCCGACATACAACCTGCCATCTTCTTTTAAATTCAATCCGCTTGCTCTGGCCCACCAAGTCATTGCCCCATCAACGCTGCTGGGAGGGACAATGACACTGCATCTCACAGAATCACAGAGTGGTAGGGATTGGAAGGGAGCTCTGGAGATCATCTCATCCAACCCCACTTGAGCAGGGACACCTAGAGCAGGTTTTGAATGTCTCCAAGGAGGGAGACTCCACAACCTCCCTGCACAGCCTGTTCCACTGCTCTGTCACCCTCAGAGTAAAGAAGTTTTTTCTCATGTTTAGCTGGAGCTTCCCATGTTCCAACTTGTGCCCATTGCCCCTTGTCCTGTCTTTGGGCACTACTGAAAAGAGTCTAGTCCCATCATCCTGACACCCACCCTTTAGATATTTATAGGCATTTATGAATCCCCCCTCACTCTTCTCCTCTCCAGCCTGAACAAACCCAACACTCTCAGCCTTCCCTCATAAGGGAGATGTTCCAGGCCACTGATCATCTTTGTAGCTCTCTGCTGACTTGCTCGAGCAGTTCTGCATCCTTCTTAAACTGGGGGAACCAAAACTGGACACAGTACTCCAAATGAAGCCTCAATAGAGCAGAGCAGAGGGGGAGAATAACATCTCTCCATTGCCACACTCCTTTTAATGCACCCCAGGATACTATTGGCCTTCTTGGCCACAAGGGCACAGTGCCGGCTCATGGTAAACTTGCTGTCCACCAGCACTCCCACGTCCTTCTCAGCGGAGCTGCTTTCCAGTAGGTCAGCCCCCAACCTGTACTGGTGCATGGGGTTGTTCCTCCTCAGGTGCAGGGCCTTGCACTTTCTCTTGTTGAATTTCATCAGGTTCCCCTCGGCCCAGCTCTCCAGCCTGTCCAGGTCTCATTGGATGGCAGCACAGCCTTCCGGCGTATCAGCCACTCCTCCCAGCTTGGTGTCATCAGCCACCAATCTCCCACCTCTGTTTCTTCTGTCCAAAGGAACCTTTTGAGGGAAAATTCACCAGCACTAAGTCTACTCAATGCCTTAAAAGAGATATTTAAAACAATATGCAACACATAATTATGTAAATTAGGTAACTACCTAATTTGCCTTAAATGTCCCAAGCAAATCAAAACTAAACAACAGTCACTTAGTTCTAATAAATACTTATTGGGAAATGGTGGCAATAAAATTCAGCAATGTTTTAATGGCAACTCTTCTGAGCTTTTCCTTCCATCTTTTCAACTGCAAGGTATAAAGCTGGTGCTTCAGATGTTTCTGGTCATAATAAAACATACACAGATGCCTTTCTGCTATGGAAATATGCAAATAGCTAAGCAGCTGGAGATTAATTAAACCACAAGCCTTAACACTTCATTACAAAGAATGAAAAGTTAAATGGAAAATAGCCTGTAAATAACAACAGGAGATTTTCAATTTTAGCCAGTAAATCGATCTTGTATTGTGAGATTCTTCTATGGGATACTGAACACAGGAGAGCAGACAATCCCCAAATGCACCCACTAGGAGGCTAAGAAAAAGTAGCCCTGAGGACCTCCACTACATGTTAAATTACATCCTTGAGTAACTTGCTTTACAATACTTCCCAGCTGCAAAAGAGAAAGGCAGATGCTTTGGTTCACTCAAGGACTAGCTATGCAACCCGTTTCTCCTGTGCCATCCTGCCACTGCTTTGAAGTAGCTGGCTTGGCTTTGTGAAGCACGTTAAGAATGGCTGCTGACAATTCTCTCTCAAAGGTTGCCCAAGGTATTCTACTTTGTGCAAGCGTCAGCGAAATTAAGGAACCTTAACCAACCTACTGCAAAGAGGAACGACAAATGCCAGATACATAAATCCAAGTTCTTGTTCTCCCACACAGACCTTTATCGCTGGCAAGTAACAAATCCACTGTTGCATCTATATATTGGAGAGAACTGCTTTTCTTAATCACACAGAAAAGATGTGAGATGATAAGTTTTTACAGTAATAGAACAAGAGAAAAACTTATTAGACAGTTTTATGCCTTTAACTTGGCATGAAGAAAATGAGCAAGAATCAAACTTGGTAATCTTTTAATACTGGCAATAACATTCTTCAAGCAGTTACCCCTCCATCCAATCGTAATATTATCTTCACTACATTTGAGTCTCTTGTAAAGATCAAGGGCCCCTTCTAGCTGCCAAAGCAGACATGTTAAGACAGCCTGACCAGAAGAGGTAAACCAGAAATGATAGAGAAAGAAAAGAGGAAAGGCTAAGCAATGTACTGGCTGATGCAATGTAAGTAATTTAAGTGTTCCAGCCACAGGTCTAAAAGCCTTCAGCTTTTATGGAACTTCTATGCTCTCACATACAAATATATGTTTCCTAAGGTACTGGTCTCTCTCAGTCAACCATATAACTTGATCATGAAAGCCCTGCCAAAGATGCAGTCACGTAATCAACCCACAATCCACTATTTTATTTTAAAACAACTTTTATCTGTTTTTTTTAAAACTACACATTTAAGCTTTCTCCAATGTTTAATAATTTGCTTTCTATATCACACTGTTTTATAAAAAGTTCATATTTTTACCATATCATATAGTTTTGCTAAAACTTATACATGATAATACATGCACTGTTGGCACACATAAATGCAGAGCAGCATGTGAAGTAACTTGGTCATGTTCATGATTGTGAGCTTGGGATTTTAGTAGCTTTTCCATTTGCAGTTATTATTGCCTTAAGTCTAACACTAAATAGAAGGAATCAGACAGACTAAGTGAAGAGCACGAGTTGACATTTCTGTAAGTACTTCACTGAGTTTGCCAGGCTTTAGTGGCTTTGTTACAGAATATAAAGCTATAGATGTATTGAGCTAGGATGCTAAAACTCAACTACAGTTTATTTCAATCAATACTTCTTTTTTAAAGCCAGGGACTTTCATGTAGTGCTCATCTGACAGTCTTTGATGTGAACAGCATTAATAAATGTTGACATTTGGGTTGATTACTCTCTCTACAAGCATGGACTAGTCAGACACTGACTAATCCCTTCATCCTTTATTTGAGTTGCTGCTGTTTCTGTCCTGCTTGATACTGCTCAGTTTTTTCTGTAACTTTCAGTGCACCAAAAATATAAGATTAGAAAGCCTGACGCTAACAAGATGTGTGATGTTATTAAGCACGAGCAGAAACTGTAAAAACTGTAACCAGAATTAATATCAGTGACACTTGTGTCTTTCTAATGTCTATACCATAATTCTTAAACTAGCACAATCCTGCTTTTGTTTCAGCATAGATAAGCCACACACTTTTGGGCTAGATCGTTGCTTTCTCAAAGGACCTGCACATGTAGTAACAAACAGTGCACCCTTCTGGAAGCAGAGTAAGGAAGGAAACGTACAGAAAGAACACACTGTTTTGAAGGTCCACACACCATTTAGACTGAACCAGGTATGCTGTCTGGCATGCTGAAAGGTGTCATTACAAGGAAAGCTTATCCTGATCCCCTCCGATGATTTCCCCCTGCACTGATTCACTAGCAAAGCCAGTAACAATTTTTAAGGGAAGACGTAACTTATTACACAAGATGCTTTTTTTTCCCATTAGGTTATCAAACACATCAAACGCTCTCCATTTCAAAACGTTTCTAATTCATTTTCTATTTTATTTTAAAATGCTCTATTACTACCCTAAAAATATGTAAACAATTTACTCAGAAAAAAAAGGTATATAAAAGCCAGCAAAGTCTTGGGAATGCTTCTTTCAGAATAGCAACTCAGCAAAAAATCCTCTCCTTTCAAAGCTGTTAGCTTACTAGACACTGTAATCTTCCTCCTGTTGAATTGAATCTTAACACAACTTCATAGTGTGTTGCTATTCCAAAAATGGATCCTGGCACTTTATGCAGATTTTTTTATCTGAGGTTATAAAATAATAATAAATAGTGAGGAAATAATTTCAAAAAAATCAGTACTGAGGACAACCACAATGCAACAAAGTAATCAGAATACAAAACTGAATGAGGTAGCAGATAATGTTCTGAAATCCAAACTGATTCATTTACAGGGCTTAAATACCTTTCTTTTGAAGATACATTATTGACTACTGCCCTGGGAAAAATTATATAATAAGTCTAAACCCAAAAAACCTTGCATGTATTAAAACAACAGCAACTACCCATCTTTCCTTTCATTAATATCAGCAGCTCTTGGATTTCATCTATTCAGCAGTACAGCTACCTGCAAGATTGTCCTCAAGTAAGATTATATAAGTAACCCTTAGCTTTCATCAGAAGTGTTATTTCAGCTAAATACTTAAGCAGTTAATACAGCCAATGGCATTTTGGACAATGACATTAAAATGGGCAACACTTTTCTTATGAACAAATAATCTGATGTTACATTAATGTACACAAACTAATCCCTTGCAAAGATTCTCCCCCAAAAGTCCGTTTTTATATGAAAAAGCTAAAATTGAAATCACAGCGCTTATGGTATTTTTAAGATAGTGAAACATAGTCTTTACCTTGTCAGTTCAATCTTTTTCTATTTTTGTTACTTTTTATTTCTTTAAACACCGTGGTACTGGGTGTTTTGCGCTCTAATTTCCACAGCTAAACTGAAGCAGAGATTTTAGTATAATCTTCCCAAAGAAGTTTTTAACACCACTTGTGAAGAAATTAAACAATCACACACTCCATAATCACTTATATAAGATGCAATACTACATAATCACAGCTGAGCAGTAGCCTTATAAATAGAAATATCAAAAGATCAGTCCAGCTACCTTCATCTATACTTGAAATAAAAATAAAGATTTGCCATAGTTAAGTTTTAGGATTTATTTATGAAATTACTTAATAAATTATTCAATACAACTCCAAACATGTCTGTGTCAATATGTTCTAAGACAGAAAGCACTATTTTAATTTAATTGTTACCAGGAACACAATTATTTTGGTGTTCTGTCAGATGTTTGTTCAATAAAGAGCTGCTTATTTACTGGAAGAATCAAAACACCATTTTCCCAAAAGGGAGGTTCGGGGGGATCAAATGAAGAGATGTTGCGTTTCCCCAGAAATTCCAAATTTCTCTCAGATCAGCAATTCTCACAAAAGTGTTTTCAATTTTTTTTTGAGCTACAAGCCCAATAATTTTTCAAGTTGTGCTTTTATCTTCCCTCTTTCTTTTCTGCTTCTGTTTTACAGAAAGACAGTAAGGACCAGTAAGAGCAGATCTGTAGACTGAACCTAAATACACGCAGTCTGCATTCATTTGTTTTATTTTGGACTATCTCTATTCTGGTCCCATTCGTTGCTGGTTCCCCCATTTATAGGACACTCATCCCCTCTTGAGGCACATCTAGTTTTACCATCCTCAGTCCAAAAAGGAATCCAGTCCATGTGCTCTAAAACTGCTACCTCCATGGTGTGAACCAAAGCATACAGTAACTGCAGATATCTGAGACTTCCTGATGAGAACCCACACACTGAAACAGATGCACAAACTGAGACATCCTTCACAATGCAAGAAAATTAAACCCTCTGCCCACACATGCATTGCCTGTTGCTTTACCTTGTCTTAGGCCAAGACACATACTTGTATTTAGATTGAATGCTGATATTATTACAGGGTACACTTAAAAAATAGTAATTATGATTATTATTACTGCTTCTATAGCAATTTTTTTGTATGCACAATGTAACAAATGCACTAAAGTAATTCTTGAAAATAACTAATAAAAGATTCAACTGCAATACTCTCTCATCACCCCCCGCCCCCCTCCCCCCCCAAAAAAATTAAGCCAGAAAGATAGAATGCACTGAAATGGGTAATTGTGAAACCACAGGAAAATATATTGATGTTTTAAATTATAAGCAAATATTGTAAAATTAAATAACACTCACAGCCAGTGCTTGCTAGATTGCTACACTGGCACTTTTTAAGGAAAAATCACATTGAATTATTTAGACATTCTATTTATTGCAGCATATGCAAAATCCCAAAACATGCATTACTGCATTTGGGGGGAATAAACTAAAATGGAGACCAACTGGAGCTATGCCTTTCCCTGAGCTGTTCTGGACTACGCATAACCTAAATAGCATGTAAAGAGACCATCATTAGACAATACTTTCTTCTTCATTTTTCAGCACTTCTCATCATCTGGGAAAATAAATTGTACAGAAGTGAGTCAGCCAGAGATTCTGGTTGGTCAGTCTAGCTTAATATCAAAGAACATCCACAGTTGTATTTTCAGTTATTCTGCCACATCCTAATATATGATGATCCTATGACCTTCCTTCATCCCTTCTACTCCGTACCATCTGTCTTCTACAGACTCTTGCCTCTTGCCATTGTCCAACAATTCATACTTCAAAAGCTTCCAGGCTGAGCCAGAAACTTTTTGTTTAACTGTCCTTCATGGAGCCAGAATATGCTGCTGCAGTTAGTTCTAGAACTTAGTTACATGCTGTGTGAAGAAGTACTCCTTTTATTTGTTTTGAACATGTTCCTGATAATTTCATTTTGATGCCTCCGGTTGTCGTATTACAAGAGACAAGGAACAATCATTCCTTTCCACCTTCCCTATATTACTCATGATATCACTGACTTTTTTCATATCCTTCTATGCCATTTCTTTTCCAAAATGAACAGTTCTAGTCCCTTTAACCGTTTCTTATATGGAAGACATACAAGAAATTTATTTATATTATTTAAATCTATTTAATTTATATCTTTACATATATTTCTTATATGCAAGCTATTCTATTCCCCTGCACATTCTTGTTGTTTTCCTCTATATGTGCTAATTCAATTAAATATTTTTCAAACGAGGACAAGAAGCATATACGGAATTCAAAAAGAATGCTCAACATGGATTTCTAACATCACAAAAACATTCTCTGTTTTGTTCTCTACTCCTTTCCAAATAATTCCTAATGTTATATTTGGTTTCATGCCACTACTTAGCACTGACCAGCCACATTAAAAAGAAAAAGACTTGTATTATAAGCTAAAAGACCTCTTTTCTGAATGGTAATAGCTTGTCTAAAGCTTGTTATTGAGTTTGAAAATTTAGAATTGTTTTTCCCATAAATTACTTCACATTCTTCAATTCTGAATTTCATCTATATCAATTAGAAGGCTGTCAGTTAACTTACTTTCACCAATGGCATGGATACACTAGTGGGGAAATAGGGCCCTATTTTAGACAGTAAAGCTCTTAGGAGTGAGCCATCTATTCAGATGAATATCACTGAACCGTTCCAGCTGTGAGCTACAACAGTAAAGAATGTGAATGAAAGTCATTTCATAGGTTGCATGAATGCTGTTGTGTAAAGCCCATGATACACCCTTTGGGCCCAAATAGCCAACTATTTACGTGCTTGTATTGCCCCCATGGAAATCATTCTGACAAAGCTGAAAGGAAGTTATGGAGGTACCTGGACTACAAAGCACAATTCTTGGAGTACAATAATCCTTTTCCAGTGCTTATCTAGTGTCTGTGTGAACATGTTTTTCCTTCTATTCAGTCAGAATTTCCCCGGTTGCATCATGTGTCTGTTGTCTCACATCCTTCACTGTGCTCCTCTGAGGGTCTGGTTCTATCTTCATGAAAACTATCAATCCCTTTGGGCAACACTATTGACTAATACACAGATCAACATTATACTATACACATAAAAACACATTCTTCAACAAATATCCACACAAAGGACCAAGAATTTAATCACCACACGAACTTCACCCGGAGGAATCAAGATATACTATTAAAGCAATCCCAGTATGTTTGGAGGAATTATTCAAAATACAGACTACTTAGGAGCACACAACAGATGTCCTGCATGAAAGGAAGTCTCAGCAACAAATTTCTAGGTAGCTTTCTGCACAGCTGAGCCCATCTACTACTCTAATACTTCCAGATCTTCTTGACGCTGTAGTTTCTTATGCTTAGTTGAGAATATTCAATTTAACATTGAAAAGGAAAGGATCAAGTCACTAATTTTAGTTCCCTACCACAGACAATCACATCATACAGCATTTTTCCTGAACTCCTGAACTCATACAGATCTGTTCTGAGACCACTTACCCTTTTTCCCCCTTCCCCCACCCACGCTACTTCAAGTAGCTGCTTATTGCAGAAACTCTCTCTTTTGACATGAACATTATTTTATTCAAGTTAAGACTCAGGCTTAAGGGAGTTAAGGGACATTGAAGAATAAATACAGGCATGGACAGCACTACACCCACCCAAATCTAGCTCACTTGAGAAGACTGTAAGAGTCTCAGGCTAGCTGGACATCTTTGGTGCATCTAAATGAGGACGCAGAGAAGGTGCACTAGGTCAGGCAACTCCTTTCTATCACCTCCTCCAGTGAGTTCTTTGTGTCTCTGATTTTCTTAGATCAAAACACCTACTTGAAAACCTCTACTATCTTGCAAAAATACTGTAGTAATTAATAAAAACTGCGCTATGGTATAGCTTTTTAATCAGTACAATATATTTAATGACAGAAATAATAGCATTATTACCACATGCAATCATTTTACTGGAACAGAGAAGAAACATCACCTTTCTCAGTTACATACTAAGCTGTAAATTGGGGTTGTCATCTAACTGGAGGTAATCAAGACAGTCCTGATTTGATGAACACGTGCTGGCCACAGAAAGGGAAAAAGCAATTGTGCTGACTCTATACACAATAAAAAAATCTAAATTCTAAGAGCAAATGGTCAACAATGTGAATAAACACAGCACACAAATGCAGAAAGACTTGCTTCTGTTCTGTTGAGTCACTTTTGGTAAAAAAGTACAGGAGAAGGTGAGGAGGAGGGGCTCTCTTCTACCAAGAAAAGACTTCATACCATTACTGAATCTCCCAATGCAAGATGTTAACAGAGGACATATAGTGATGTGCTTTCTTAAAGATAGTGTGATTTATGCTGTTAGCTCACAAAATGTCTTTTACGGTTTTTATTGCAAAACAAAGAACAAAGGAACTTTTTCTACAAGTAAATGTCAAAAGGATTTTCACCACATTTGTATAAAGCCATGATTTATTACAGATATTGCACAGTTGTTACAGCGATGAGTTCGGTTTTACCTTTCTGTTTATCTTTACTAAGAACCACATGGTATGCAATTCAATAGAAACAGCCCTGCGAAAAATGCTTACAAGAGTAAAACATATCAAAAATATGAAATCACCCTTCCATCATGATGTCATAAAGAAGGCTGCAGATGCATATTCTTTCCTATTCCCCAAAATCCCACTTGAATTTTATGTGACTGTCGTAGTTTAGCCCCAGTTAGCAACCAAGCACCACGCAGCCACTCGCTCACTGCCCCCCGGTGGGACGGGGGAGAGAATCAGAAGAGTAAAAGTGAGGCACCTCATGGGTTGAGATAAAGACAGTTTAATAGGTAAAGGAAAAGCTGCGCGCAGAAGCAAAGCAAAACAAGGAATTCATTCACTACTTCCCATCGGCAGGCAGATGTTCAGCCATCGCCAGGAAAGCAGGGCTCCATCACGCGTAACGGTTACTTGGGAAGACAAATGCCATCACTCCAAACGTCCCCCCTTCCTTCTTCTTCCCCCAGCTTATATACTGACCATGACGTCATATGGTATGGAATATCCCATTGGTCAGTTTGGGTCAGCTGTCCTGGCTGTGTCCCCTCCCAGTTTCTTGTGCACCCGGCAGAGCATGGGGAGCTGAAAAAGTCCTTGACCAGTGTAAGTGCTACTTAGCAACAACTAAAACATCTCCACATTATCACCACTGTTCCCAGCAAAAAACCAAAACATAGTCTCATACTAGCTACTACAAAGAAATTTAACTCTATCCCAGCTGAAACCAGGACACAGCCATAGAGTCAACATTTAGATGCTCCAATGAAGGACAACAGAAATTTCTGCCAGTTAGGAAATTAATAATTTACTTCTGTTTGTGAAATATGAAGGAGAAGAGAGGACTGTTTTCCACAGAAAAAAATTAAATCCTTTTTTCACTCTTACAAAGAGTATAAAAATGTAATCTAGTTTTAGCAATAGGAGCTGCTGTTTGCTAAAATCAAGAGATCAGTAAAGTGTGAAGAGCTTGAAAATCTACTCTGACCTGGACATGCTCAGAATTTTCAAATTTTTCACATCTGACGGGTAAAAGTGGTGTGAGTAACAAACAGAGGTTTGGGGGTTTTCCCATTGTGCAAGATACCAAAAGATCTGTTCAGTGAGATTCAACTGAGTTAACCGAGACTCACCAGCCCCAATCAGAGCTTCTGACAATGAAATCCAAACAGAAGAGAAACATGGCGGAAATCTCCAGAGGGATCCACGGAGGAGAGTTATTGTGTCTTAGTAAAAAAGCCAGTGTTTGACACCAGGAAGAAACATCAAATAGAGTAAGACTCCACATCCACAAGACTAGAGCGTTCACTGTTGCTGTTACATTTTTTTTACACCCAATATGCTGCCAATGATCTTCCCTTTCAGTTCCTTGGAACTACAGAGGTGACTAAGAGCAGAGGCGTCATTGGAGTGGAAAATAAGTTAAATACTCAAGGTTAGAAAGAACTAAATATATCCATTACTGGTGTGCCAGTTATAATAGGCATATGCTGTGAAATCAAATGTATCTCTAATAAATGTGTCCTCCAGAAATCACAAGAAAATAATTTCCTTCTTCTAACTCCTTTCATAATTAACAAAGTGAAATTTAAGACTTCAATAGCCTTATTGTTTTTCCACTGAAAACCAAGAGCAGTGGGGACATAGTCACCAGAGTCAGATGAATTTGTAAAGCATTTAAGGGAGAGAATACACAAAACCAAGACTGCTGGACACTTACAAGGGATTCCCTGCCTCTGACCTCATAATTTCTCCAATTTCTGTTCTGTTTCTTTACCTCTACATCTGTCTCATTCTGCTATTCAGCTGAACAGATTTTTCTTTTTTCCCCTGTATCGGTTTTCCTCCCCGTGCTATTTTCTCAACATGAAAATGACCAACTTGTTAACCAGACAAAATTCTTGAAAAACTATTTCTTTCCTCACCATAAGATGCTTACAACAGATTTTATTTGTTGCATATCAGCCCCCATACTGTTTTATATTACATTTTCTTTCCACAGCAAACAGAATCTGTCCTACTAATAACTGGAGACTCAGTTAGCAAGAGACTCTACTATGGCATGAAGTCCAGCACAAGGATTTATCTGTAGAATTAATCTCTCATTTTTAAATCACCCTCACCTTCTAGAATTCTGTGAGGAAAAGGAAAAAGAAACTAGAGGGGAAAGAATCATTAATAAGTTTATTGTTAAAAGAATTTGTGTTATTTTTTCTACATTGCTTGCTGTAAGCATACCCAACCAGCAGTTCAGGCCTCCATCACACATGGAATAAGAATGACCACTGCCACAGAAGTGTAATATTTCAATATGAGGATAGAATAGGTATATGAATCAAATTCTCACCAAGATAATGAGTGGCAGAGATCGAATAATAAATAAATATAGTTTTTAGCCCATCAGTAATAAAAATGTAGTTTGTCACATGCCTCACTGTAACCTAAATGCATGGAAAGCACATGCTAGCTCTGTAGATTAAGGCCTTCTCATCTTAGAAGGAATATCAGAGTGTGAAAGGACTAGTGACAGAATTAAGGAATTAAGCAATCTATCATAATATCTTTAAAATGAAAATAGAAGACAGAATCTTGCATTGCAGATCAGATTAGCAAGAAAAAAACAGCAATCATGAAAAGCAAGGACAAGAAGTTTGTTTTTAATAAGAGACTTAAATGAGCATGTGACAGTCAGAGCAATGGGTTAGTGTCATGGTTCAGCCCCAGTTGACAACTAAACACCATGCAGCCACTCGCTCACTCCCCCCACCCCTGTGGGATGATGGAGAGAATCAGAAGAGCAAAAGAACATATGAGTTTAAATAAGCACAGTTTAATAATTACAATAAAATAATAATGATAATAATGATTATTATAATAATAAAGTAATGATAATATAATAAAAAGGAAAAAGGAAAAAGGGAAAAAAACCCACAAACAATACAACTGCTCACCAGCTGCCGACCGATGCTGCCGGTCCCCAAGCCGCGATTGCTTCCTCCCCAGCCAGCTCTTCCCCATTAACATACTGGGCATGATGTACCATGATATAGAATATCCCTTTGGTCAGTTTGAATCTGCTCCCTTAGCTGTGCCCCCTCCCCTCCCGGCTTCTTGTGCACCTGGCAGAGCATGGGAAGCTAGAAGAGTCCTTGACTAGTATAAGCGCTACCCAGCAACAACCAAAACCTCCGTGTGTTATCAACATTATTTTAATACTAAGTCCAAAGCACAGGACTATGACAGCTGCAGTGAAGAAAATTATCTCTATCCCAGCTAAAACCATGACAGTCAGGAAAATACTATTAACAGCAGTGTTTTAAAGGAGCTGAAGTCAGAGAAAGGACAGGAAAAAATTATCTGAGAGGGCATTACTGATGTTAAGTGTAGAAACAATCAGATTATATATGAGAGTTTGGAAAGCTTAAACACTACCTGTGGAGCTTGAAACAGAAGGCTGAACTGAGATGCAGAAAGCATGGTTATAGCTACCTCAAAGCTCATGCAGAGGAGAAAGAGGGTAAGAAAAGCCTGCAAGAAAAAAGAAAAGTCCAAGTAGACTATAACAGTGAAGAGACTGATAATCCGTGAACAGATTTAACTGGATAGATCTGGTCAATTACACACACGCATCACTTCACCTGCTCCCTTTTTTTCTGGTACACCTCCTTTACAACAGGTTTTAAAATTTTAAACCTTCATTCAAGATGCCATTTTAGACTGAACACATCACACATCTACCTGTATTTTTATCCTTCATTATACTGCACTTGCAAGGTAGAATTCTGGTAACAGATATTTATCTCGGCAACCCCTAAATATTTATGGTTCTCATCAAAAATTTCTGAACTGCAATCAATAGAACAATTTGGTGCTATTTTATATGTAGCTCTACTGTGCATTGCCTCTTACAGTGGTATTTGAGCTTCCCTGCTTAACATTAGTATCAAGGGCAAGCTACTGTCTCAGTTGCTCAGGAAACTATAAAATTTGTAGTCATTAACAGAGTGTAGTGAATGCTTCAGAGCAACCTAGTGAAAAATTACTTTGAACCCATATAACTTTTAGAAAACTGCAAAATATTTTCCACAAAAAACACTCTGCTCTGAAACAGGACAAAACCATACAAATTCAATTTCACTTTTCCCACCAGCATTCAAGGTCTGAGCCAAGTCTTTTGATGCAGGACAACACAAAACCAAATCTAGATAATTAACAGAAATTGAGATAGGGATAAGATGAACCTGACTGATCACATTTAAGGCTGTATAAAAATGTACAACTAAACTGGACATGAGGGTAAATAAGGTCCACTGGAATTCTTTAAACAACTTAAACCACAACTGCTCCTCTCCTACTAACTTTTCAGTTTGCCTTATTTTAATTTACTTAACTTGGCTTGAAAACAGAGACAAGTGAAGGAGTCAGGATATTATTTCTGACCATATTTAGAAATGGCTTGCCACATAAAAATGTAAAACATAATGTAGGGATAACCAAGAGATTTGGGTTTGGAATAATTTCTAGTTCAGATCATTTCATTTCCTACCCTCTTCCTTAAATGACCTAATAATGTCACTATATGAAGATCTTCTGAGCCATTTAAAGAGGTTGCACAATACCAAATTTCAAGTTTTGAAGCTCTGTTCTATTAAGTGCATGTATGAGATGTGTATTTGTAAAAGGTGGAAAGCAGTGCAAATGGAAAGAGTGAAATGCAATTAAAGATTTAAAGGTCAAAAAAATTAACTCCAACTGAGATGAACAGAACCATGATTTCAGGCTTATCCAACGTTATCGCTTTGCTCCATAAAAGCAGTAGATACTAATGACAGTAATTCCTGCTTCCATCTTAAAGTGAAATCCATAGAGCAGGTGTATGGCTATATGTACGCTAGCACATAATACTCTAAAATGAGTGGGCTGTAGAGTGAAGCAACTGATGTTTCCACACCATAGGTGTAGAACACAACCACACAAGTGTAAGTTCCTACTTCAGCTACAGTCTGATGCTTTGGATCGAAATTCCCTTAGTGGAGAGAGTATCTTAGGTATGCTCTCAGAATAAATATTCTGGCTTAGATTCATCTAAAAATAAATACAGTTCAGTTTGTGCTCTCTAAGACTACTTCATGGTGCAATCTAAAATTCAGTAAATGAGGACTAACAAGAGAGACCTGATAAAAGCTGAAACATTAAAGTGCATGTATTGCAAGCGTAGCTGCATCACTGCCTAAACCCACTGTAAAAGAGACCTCATTAGATTTTATGAAAGGTTTGAAAACTAAAATAACTGTAAAATACTAATTGAAAGGCAAGAGACTAGCAAAATACCTTTAGCATAAAAAGCAATCTGTAGACATAAGCAAAGTGGAAAAAACCAAACAAGCTAGAAACAAGACTTTTCAGTCTTAAATCTCAGAAGTCCTTCAGTGGGAACAGTACTGTGAATGCAATACTCAGTAGTGATCTTCTAATACAAGAATCTTAGACCCTTTTGAACTCTGACAGTTTAAACAACTGAATTGAACTATATTCTGCCTTGTAGCACATTGCAGCTATCACCCTTTCTAATGCAGAAGACACTCCCTGTTTATTTGTGACTACAAAATATTGATGTGAATCACACAATCATTCCAGCAAGTCATGGTCATGAGGTCACAAGGGGTCACTTCCAATGGATCAGTTTTCTAATTCTATTTTAGTGTGGATAGCTTTTTTTAATGAATTTTGTAAGGTTGGTTAGCTTCCAGGTCTGAAGCGTGCACACAAGGCACTTTAAGCCCAGGCCTTCATTTTGGCCAAAAATTTCTCAAACCATCAAATGACCATCATTGCTCACTGCTGTATCACCCAATTATATTTTGTCTAACCTCAATATTCAGACAGCAAATGGGAGGCTTTTAAGATTCTATCATCCGGAATGTAAAAAAATAAAAGGAGGTGAGAATAAAGAAAATAGATATTCTCTTTTTTTCCTTGAAGCTGCCATGCAAATAATACATCAGGGCAGGTCAGGAAAAAGTAAACTTCTGAATCTTTTTGAATATGCCAGTGATTTGAGTGGACATTTTCTTTGTGATTCTTCAGCTTTACTTACTAGAATAGTAATTTGTCAGATCTGTTCTTTACATTCTCGGAAATTTCATGCAAGATATTCAGCTCTAAAAAAGTGAAATGTCTAATTACGCTGCCATGGGGAAGTATTAAGAAGTGTCTTAAGTCATAAATGCTCAGAAGTGACACAAAAATAATGTTAACCTTTATTTTAATCCAGAAAACCTTGGGTGGGGGTGGAACTGGTAAACCTTCATAAAAGTAACTTCAAAATGACAACTTCAAAATCAGTTCTCCTTTCTACACAACTCTGAATCAGAGTAAAATCAGTATTGAAAAAAAATTTAGTTTACAAAGGGCTGTTTTGTAAATATTTTTACTAATGTGTCCCCAATGATGTCATTGTGGTGGAACAAATGAGTGAAAAAAGTTTACAGTGCATACAGAATTCTTAGACCAATGCAAGAAAACGGAAAGTGAAGACCTGCATTTCTGGTAAATTTATGTATGAATTATGATTACAGAAGGAGAAAAATTACAGCTCTTTACAGCTTGTTAAAAAGAGTATCTTTCTCAAAATACATGTTTTGTGATTGTAAAATGAATAATAAAAGAACAGGAAAAATAGACTGAGACTTGAGTAGCAGTAGCAAGCTGAAGTAGACAAATACATGGGGGTTTTCTTTAGTATAAACTCAATAACGTTATAAATGTAATCTTCCTTTGTGCAATGAAAAAGCCACTGTACTTATTCCAGTTTTATAAATAAAAAAATAATAAAATTTAAAGAAGATAACATTTTTGGGTATATCAAGGGGGGAACTGATCTCTGGGTAATGAGCATAAAAATAAATAAGATATTACATACAGGATTTAGAGCTGTTTAATAAAGTTTTCAAGAACTTCCAGTTAGTAGCTCCTTAGAAGAGTTACCACACAAGTATTTCTTAGGCTGAGCTACCACTAAGAAGGAAAAAAAAGCATTTATGTGCAGTAGCAGAAGCTATCAAAGGCTGAAGTAATTTTTACTTAGTAAAATGACACTGGTGCTACATAAACAGCTTAGAATATAATAGTGATATAGCAACAGAGTACCCTCCTATGCTGAGAAAGAGTTACTCTAGTTAGGCTGGGCAATACGTTTTCTTTCCATATCACAATTTTAAAATTAAAGATGACTGCACTGCAGTGATTTATTCTGATCCTCACAGACATTGTAATTATTGTAATAAAGATAACAGGGTATAGCTAGCTGAAAATAATTACTAAAACGTAAGTTATTAATAGATAAAAGAGTTAGTTAAACAGGACTAGAGAAATGTTAGTTGCTAGTGTTTATATGGTAAATTCTTATGCTGGTTATTATGTCAGTGGGAGCAAATAAAGGTACTTTGCACATGTAATGGAAGGAAATTACAAACTTGACTAAAGAAATCACATTTTTAACATAGCAGTCCTTTCAGCTGAGGCTCTGGTTGGTATATTTGACAGCCCTGTATGCCTTCATCCTGACATACTGTTATTTGGAACAGTTTGTAACATTCCCATTTTTTCTGCGAAAAGACATTTTTATTGAAAAATCATTTGCCCATAAAATTATCATCATCAATTTACAGTCTACAAAGGGACTGCATTATGACCATAAAACAATTTGTAAGAGGATTCATTCTACCCACTAAATCACTTTACATTATTCTGTGACCAGAATGGCTAAAGTAGGTTAGCATTTTTCTGGCAAACTAATTATGTTGTTATGTATTTCAGCCACACAGACACTTATAATAGCTAGTCCATTTATCTTGGTGAAAGACCATCTATACTAAATGGGCAGAATACATTTTATTTACTTGATGCAATTCATTTAATTCACAAAATAGTTTTAAACTTAGTTTTTGCCATGAGGATAGCTTTATGTATTTATTTAGCTTTCCTGTAGAACAAATATAATCTTATATATAAGTTATGATCAGAATTTCTAAGTAAGTTTTAAGAAAAAGTTAAAATAAATTATCTAATAGAAGTAGGTCAGCTACACAGAACGTACATGTTTAAATTAGGGCAACTCTACACAGTATGACCTGATGCAACGGTCTTCTCTTTAGGACTGAATTGCTCTTACTAATGAGTTAGAAAAGGGTAATAACAACTCAATACTGAGGGTAACAGCCATGGTGTTTCAGTATATCATAAAACACAATCTGCATGAAAGCTTGGTAGTTGTCTTGCTCACTGTGGTGACCAACATTGACCACAGCTCTCACTCCCTAACAAGCAGTAAGCCATGCCTAGGTATATCACAACCCACAAAAGGCTGGGTAAAAGCTTCCTTTTCCCAGCGCAGAGAATACCAAAACAAACAGTGGATACTTATGCCCATAAAATCCTGCTATAGTTTCACCTATTACCTCAGCAAGACTAAACAGCTTGTTCCCACTCCCAAATTCTGGACTGTGATCAGTATCCAGCTCTTGGTATTTGATCATCAATGTATGTGTGCCCACTTGACAATGTACAAAGACAGAGGTAACAGTTATATTAATTAATAAGCAGCACCGGTAATTTTGCATCTCTGTGACATCACCAGGGGACTCCCCATTTGTCCTGCAACTAAAATGATCTGTATGACTGTTGGATTCAGTTGAATCTACTGTAGGTAAACTAATTACATTGTCTGCATTGGAAAACACATGCAAATATGTAAGCCTGGACACTTCTGAACTAGCTGACTTCCTCAGATAGTGAAGATTTTGGGTGCATTTGCAGGAATTCTGCTGGTATAAAAATAACAGGAGCAAGTGACACTATGAAGCCTGAAACCATTCAAAAGGTCCAGCTCTTCCATGTTCTGTAGTTTCAAGGTAAGAATAGTGAAATGGTTGGTTTAGATTTCTAAATGTGCTAAGAAAGCCAAACTTCTAGAGAAATAGCCATAAAAAACTTATTTACTGGAAAGCCAACTAATTCTAAGATTCAAGACTCTACTGAAGTTTTCAGCTCAAAAAGAACACTACTAAATAAGTATATAGATCTGAGAATTACCTTTTACAAAGGAAATGTACCTCTGCATTTTTATATTTGAAAATTCAAAATCAGCACCACTGAACAAATATAACTACTTAAAAAGAGGTGAAAAAACACTAGATTGTATTATGGATGCAAACAAAGGCCACACCTTGCATTTGTTGACAAATATATTTTAAAGTGTTACTGCCAAGAAGAATGAAATCACAACCAGGTGATGGCAAACAATCGCTGTGAACATTTTCTCAAGACAAAGTTATTTATGCTGGATCCTTACAGGATTGTATTTTATTGCTTAAACAGTCACAAGTAACTTAGATAACAAATGTATACATAACTCTAGAAATTGTGCACGTGTCCTTCTTAATTATTAAAAGCATGAAAAAACTAAAGCTTATGGATGTACTTAAACTGCTGTAACATTCTGATTGTTTCAATATTACAAGAAAACACTTCATTCTTTACTGATATTAACTATTAGTCTGTTGTACATATTAATAGCGGTCTAAGATTTCATTACAATTTGCCTAATTCTCTCAATTCATTCTATACATTCTGTATAGGTGATCTAGTTCACAGTTCTTCAACTCATTCATTTGCTTTCTAAAATAACAAATTCTTTAACTGTATATTTTTGAGGGCAAAGTAAATCAAAAGGATATCATTTCTTCAGGTATTGTTTCTTGAAAAAAATATAAGAAAAAACCACAATTCTTCAACACAGTTTATCATGGTTAAGTTTGGTTCAGACATTTTAAGCAATTTTACTGCCATATACTGGAAGTGGTAAGTGAGCATTTCATATCCACAATATTTCACATTTTAGTCTTCATGTTACTGCCTGAGACAATATTCTCATTCAAAAGTCTGCCTTTGCCTTTGCATTTTCAGTGAAAATACAGCTACAAATGGAAAATTAAATTTAAGGGTAATAAAGAATACAAGATTATATGATTCATAACTCTCACAAAATAATGACCTGGTCCTTCAATCATTACACAAGCTCTTCCATGCGTAAATTGTCCCATTGAGTTCAACTTAAACATACAGATAACAGAGGAATGTGTATTTAACCTCTCTTTCATTTAACAAAGACTTTCTGATGTTATTAGATTTCAGCAGGTGAATCATTCCTTCCAGGACAGAAATAACCTCTCCAGAGGCAAACTAAAGTGCACCACTCTCAGCGTGCAGAAAAGAAACATGCCTGAATTGCATCTTGCTCCATTATAAAAGTATAATAAATCCATTTTCTTCTCCAATATTTATCCAACAACATTTAAAATGCTTAAGCCCTCTGAAAATGGGAAAGATCACTATTTTTTATTTTACATTAAAACTTCATGGTCATATCAAAAATTCTAAATCTACTCCTTTTATTGTAAAAATTGCACCTGTTTGATAGTTACATTGCAGATAACATACAGAAAAACATAGATATTGCTTCCCAACGGACAAATACAAGTGCAAAAGAATCCATGTCTAGGTACCTCATTTCAGTGAAGGCTAGCCATACCGCTGACAATGGAGATTCCACAAAAAAGGTGGCTCTTATGTAGAAACTCTTCCACTGTTCAACCAAACATTCCACACCTGTAACGAAGGATGGTGCTAAATTATCTTCATATGTTTTCTGTCTTTCTGACTTCCCCTGACTGTGCTTGTCTACCTTGGCTAATGCCATGACTGAGCAGATTCTATAGTCAACTGGCAACCACTGTTCCATCAGTCCCTTCTGATCGCAGAGTAAAGCATTCAGACCAACAGCTGAGCAACATGTAGGCCATGAATCCTGTTTTAGGCATAATGTCCAAGTAACTGTCATTATGATCTTAAATCCTCACATAAATAATGCCATTAGTTACAGACAGAGAACTTACTTAAACCAGTAATTATTTCTCCAGAAAACAAAACATCAGGACCTGATTATTTAAGTACCTACATGTGCTAATTTACAGAGTCATAGCATTCACACAACTTTCCTTCTATCATGATTAAATATAGCTTACATTTAACCAAAAGAAACAAACAAAAAAGCATGGAAAAGATCTCCACACATACACCCTTTCATGACACTCTTACACCATAAGTGAGCTCTTGACCTGAGGAAAAGAAACAAAAGCACT
This sequence comes from Phalacrocorax carbo, assembly GCF_963921805.1. NCBI lineage: Eukaryota > Metazoa > Chordata > Aves > Suliformes > Phalacrocoracidae > Phalacrocorax > Phalacrocorax carbo. Next base: position 31,753,744 of record NC_087520.1, on the reverse strand, counting down.
TTTGCTTCACCACAGGTTTGTTACATCAGCACAGTAACTTCCTCACAATCACGAGTAAAATTTTTTCAAGTTACCAAAAGGTTCTTTAAGGGTTTTACTGTTTAGCTGGGTTGGTTGTTGGTTTTTTTTGGAGGCAACTAACAAGTTTAGATGAAGAACCATACACAAACAGCTAGGTGGGCATAATAGTATATTTTTATTTGATCTTGAACTCTTTTTTTTAATCTGAAGAAATTGTGCTTGTAGCAATTCCATTCCCATTAAAAGAACTCACAAACTGGTTTCAATCCACAACCGCACAGCTTCTATAAACTGACAGCAGTATTACAGTTCTCCAAACACACTCCATTCTCATTAAATGACTAATCTAAAACCAATCAACAAAAACAAATAGAATAACTGAACAGAATACAAATATTTTACTTCCAAAGTGGAACTCAGATTAAAGTAAATCACAGTTGTATCTCAGATCTGAGTCACCACGCTTCAAAAATAATCTACTGCAAAAAATATTAGCTGGAAAAATCAAGTGTTTTCAAGTAGCATCAGATTATTACAATCAATTACACAGGTTAATGATTAATATACTTAAAATTTCAGCAACAACATTATGTAGGCAAAAATTTATAGGCAGATAACAAATTTCTAACAATACTGGAATAAATAAACCTTGTTAAAAATAAACATCAATATTGAATAATTAAAATAATTTCTACGTAGGAGGATATTGTCTGAAGACAAATTTTATGTTTATCTAATTCTTAGTGTAATACATATCTGCAAATAAATGGTATAGTTATCCTTAGAAACTGTTTGAAAACAAAACATATGCATTATCTTGTACACCAAATTTGTCCAGACAATCATTATTTTAAGTATTATATCTACTGGCTCTATTCATTGGTACCTATTTGAACTGTTCCTTCCTTAGATCCTATATCTACCTTAGATGTACACTAAAATGTGCATTAAATCATACCCTCTCATAAGTTCCAGCAAACCTCCAGCTTAAAACAAGTAGCTCATACACAAGAATTTCCTTTGCTTGGCTGATATTTGCAGACTACATGGCAAATTCAGAGACAGCAAAAGCAGTGACAAGAGTGATGCTGTATAGCTTTGACACAAAAGTTTCTGGTCCCTGGAACAAAAGAGAACACCTACTCTTCCCTTACTGTCTCCATAGCATGCAGGATCATAGAGAAGAAGGGTAAATTAAAGCAATCTTAACTGCCACTCTCACTAATACTCCCCATTGACTGTTTCTTTCCATTATAAAGTGTGTCTTTCTGCCTGCTGACATTTTTCCAGTAAGTTAAACTGGTAAACCAGCTGAAAGTCAGCATAGTTGTACACTCCTTCATACACAAGTACAAAGCCACAGAAGCTGAGAAGATTCATTGCCTTATAGTCTACTGGGGATCTAAACATGAACCATAATATGGAGGCAGGGGGGGAAGTAGCGGGCATTTTTGCTCTTGTTTTTCTTTTAAATAAGCAGAACACATTGGTCTTGTCTGCAGTATGTACAAAGATTCTTCTAGTTCCATCATTCTCAGTTCCTAGTCTGAACCCTAGCAGTGCACGACTTGGCCAGCCCTCTAGTTCTCCAAGGAGACATAAATTGTGACAACATTCAGAAACTGAAACTTAAAGATATCAGAAGAACAGAACCAGAGACTGTCTAAGAACTGGGGAAAGCAAAAAAGGAAAGGAAAGAAATTAACCAAGGTGCCTAAGGGTCACAAAAGCATGTTGAACACATTACTTAAAACCACCTATTTATATCATTCCACCTGAAAAACAGTAGAAATTAAAGTGCCTAGACACTATTGTAAAAGTTTTTATTAATACCATCAGTCATCTCTAAATACCTTGGAAAAATTTTCTGTGTTGCACTGGTTTTTAATAAATCCCTATTCCTAGGTGGCCATTTGAAGAGCAAGCAATTTAGAAAGAGTACATCATGAAAGGTTTCTATCTTTATCTTGCCCATACAAGAACTATCCAAAATACTAATAAAACCTCCATATCTAGCCATTGCAAACAAAAGCTTCTTATAAAGTTTCTTCAAAGCACTCTAAGCTGTTTAAAACACATGACACTGTGATGAGAGCCAATTTAGTATCTAAGCAGACTGTTTTAGGGTTTTTTTCCAAGGCACAGGACATGGAAGCTCAAAATCCACTAACCAGCCACAGAAAGGGGAACAAAAGGCGCTATTTAGCCACAAATAATTGTAGTGTATGGGGGGAAGGCAAAAAAAAGCATTGTCTCCCACATTCTGGAGAGTCAACCCCGGAGACTATTGAAGTTTACTGGGAACATCAGACCTTGATCCTCTGCTTCACCACTTTTTATGGTTACCTGTCCAGTCAAAACCAAAGGTAGAAGAATAAACTATGAAATGTGTCAAGACCCTCTAATCTGTCACCAGAATCACCTTCTTTTAGTAAATCATCCATAAAAGCCTAAGTGAGATTGCTGGGCTGGGAAAACTTCTGTCTCTTGTATATAAGATTGTTCAGTCAACATATAAGAGAAGTCTTGTTTCAAAAAATATTATATTAAGAACATGGAAAAATGGATTCTTTCAATAGCTAGGGGACCCAGACAGTTTATCACAACTCCTCAAAGAATATGGAATCCAGTGATTTGAGGGATGCAGACTCCAGGCAGGAATATAGAGATGTACATCATTAACACTTTCACAAACCTCAAGTGTTTTTTTCAAACATGCATGTTTAAGCTTTTTCTCCCACTATACTAAAGTTCAATTTAAGCTTCTAAACTGCCCAGAATTATACTTCAAATCAGGATTTTACAATACAGCCTATGACACTAATAAGTAAAGCTTTACAATTTTAAGTAAAACTTAATAAAACATGTATGTGTATTTGGATTTGAGACAGATTTTGAAGATCGAGTTTTGCATTTGAGCATTTCTTTCTCTTAAGAAAAAGGAATCAAATGACAACTATTGTGATTGCAACTGCTTGATGGAATGCCTCTGGGTTAAAGTCAAAAGGGATCATCCCCAAGCAGGATCTCACAGTGGGCATCTGCTATTGACATCCTAATCATGATGACAATGCCGACAAATCAATACTTGGGACACTAAAGCAAGCTTCTGGCCAGCAGACCCTTGCCCTGATGGGTGACTTCAGCTACCCAGACATCTGCTGGAAGAACAATATGGCAGCCCGCATGTCATCCACCAAGTTCCTGACACAAATGTTAGATGTGCCAACCAGGAAGGAGGCACTGCTGGACTTGCTATTCACAAACCGAGAAAGCCTGCTTTGTAATATCTTGGTTAGTGGTAGCCTTGGCTGCAGTGACCACAATATTGTGGAGTTCGGGATCCTGCTGAGTGTGCTGAAGGTCAGCTCTAAGACAAGGGTTCTGGATTTTGGAAGAGCAAACTTCAGTTGGGAGGGATTTGATGGGAAACTTCCATGGAAGACAAAGGAGCTAGTGAGTGCTGGGAGTTCTTCAGGAACTTTCTCTTGGAAGCACAAAGCCAATTTATCCCCTACAAAGGAAAAGGAAGTAAGTGGAGGAAGAGGCTCCCATGGCTCAACCATGACTGCCTGGGTCTACTCAAATCCAAAAGGGAAGCATACCAGAGTTGGAGGAGTGGAGGACTATCCGTCGAGAGCTACAAGGGCATTGCAAGAGCATGCAGAGATGCAGTTAGAAAAGCAAAAGCCCAACTTGAATTGAAACTGGCTGTAGATGTGAAAAATAACAAGAAAGGTTTCTTCAGACATGTCAACCATAGCAGAAAAAGAAGGAAGACGTAGGCCCAGTGTTAAACAGAAAAGGAGAGTCAATCACCAATGATGCTGAAAAGGCAGAGGTCCTCAACACCTTCTTCACCTCTGTCTTACCAACACTGTCGGGTCCCAGGCTTTGGGAATGAAATTGCCGATTGATCCAAACCACAACCCACTATCAGTGAGGGAAGAGTTAGTACATGAATTATTACAGGAGCCTGACCTCTACAAATCGATGGGCCCTGATGCCATCCACCCGAGGGTGTTGAGGGAGATGGGTGACGTCATTGCAAGGCCACTCTCCATAATCTTCGAGAAGTCATGGAGAAGGGGGGATGTCCCAGAGGACTGGAGAAAGGCAAATCTTACCCCTATCTACAAGAAAGTATTGAGAGAGGATCCAGGTAATTATAGACCCATCAGCCTATAGGCCCTTCAGTCCCTGGGAAAGTTATGGAACGAATCCTCCTGAGGGCCACCACAAGTCAAATGACGCACGTGATTGGGAAAAGCCAACATGGCTTCACTAAAGGCAGAGCGTGCTTGACAAACCTGGTGGCCTTCTATGACAAAGTGACTTGCCTAGCTGACAAGGGGCGGGCGGTGGACATTGTCTACCTGGACTTCTCCAAGGCCTTTGATATGGTCCCCCCCAGTCTCCTCCTGGAGAAATTAATGTGTTATGGCCTAGACAAGTGGTCTGTGCAATGGGTGGGGCACTGGCTGACAGGCCGCACGCAAAGGGTGGTGATAAATGGCTCCTTTTCCAAGTGGCAACCTGTCACAAGTGGAGTCCCCCAGGGATCAATATTGGGCCCAATGTTATTCAATATCTTTAAAAGTGATCTGGATAACGGCATCAAGTGTAGCCTGATGAAGTTTGCAGACGACCCCAAATTAAGCAGGGAAGTAGATACTCCAGAAGGGAGAGCTGCTTTGCAGGAAGAACTGGACAGCCTGGAAAAGTGGGCCAGCAAGAACCTTATGAAGTCCAACAAGGACAAGTGTAAGGTCATGCACCTGGGAAAACATAATCCGGGAGTGCAGCACAGACTGGGATCCACCTGGCTGGAGAGCAGCTCTGTGGAAAGGAACCTGGGGGTCCTGGTGGACAGAAAGCTCAACACGAGCAAACAGTGTGCTGCTGCGGCCAGGAAGGCCAACAGGATGCTGGGTTGCATCAAAAAGGGCATTGCCAGCAGAGAGAAAGAAGTCATCATCCCGCTCTACTCAGCGCTTGTCAGGCCACACCTGGAGTACCGTGTACAGTTCTGGTCCCTGCTATACAAAAAGGATGTGGACAGGCTGGAAGGGGTCCAGAGAAGGGCCACCAAGATGATCAGAGGACTGGGAAGCCTGCCATATGAGGATAGGCTCGGAGAACTAGGTTTGCTCAGCCTTGAGAAAAGGAGGCTCAGAGGGGATCTCATCACCATGTACCAGTACTTAAGGGGTAGCTACAAAGAAGATGGAGACTCCCTTTTTACATGGAGTCACATGGAGAGGACAAGGGGGAACGGACACAAGTTGCTCTTGGGGGCATTCCAATTGGACACAAGAGGAAAATTTTTCACAGTGAGGACAGTCAACCATTGGAATAATCTCCCCAGGCAAGTGGTTGACTTGGCCACGTTGGACACCTTCAAGAGTCATCTGGACAGGGCGCTGGGCCATCTTGTCTAGACTGTGCTCTTCCTAGAAAGGTTGGCCTAGATGATCCCTGAGGTCCCTTCCAACTTGTGATTCTGCAATTTTCCACACAAAGATTCAGGTGTATGTTACTGTTAGAAAGAAGGTTCAGAAGCACAACAAAGTTATCACAAATCACAAAGGTGGTTCTCACAGTAGTTAACAGGATTATATGTCATATTATTCATTGGCAAATGCAATGTTAAATGCACTGGCATAACCCTTGGGGAATATAAGGTAAGGTAATATTTGCTGATAAGGCAGTATTCTCTGATTTTTATACACGCATTAAAAAGGTAAGAAAATGCAATTATGACGTTTCATGCATCTTCATTACAACACAGAAATTAAATAATAGCATAGAATCCTTTCCAAATATACTCATTTGAATAATGCAGCTAGATGAGATAAAAAGCATGGGGTTTGTATTTGTTATTATTCTGTATGCCTTCAAAAATGCCTTAGGTCCCCCATTTGAACCTCCCTCTCAAACAACTATGGTAACCATCAAGAAAATTTATCACAGAACAGTCTTCAGTGCAACAGGAAAACAATACAGACTAGATCTAAGGAAGAATTTTTTTACAATGATGGTAGTGAAACACTGGACAGGTTGCCCACAATGGTGGTAGATGCCCCATCCCTGGAAATATTCAAGGTCAGGCTGGATGGGGCTCTGAGCAACCTGATCTAGTTGAAGATGTCCCTGGTCATTGCAGGGGGGTTGGACCAGATGACGTCTAAAGGTCCCGTCCAACCCAAACTAATCTATAATTCTATGAATAGACATAAATGCCAACAGCTCAAAACACTAACACACTCTAACCAAAATCATCTTCACACGACATTAAGAAAAATTACAAGTTTGGAATAAAAGTTTGTTTCAATCAACGGATTACAGCTACATATAGTAGAACAGATTATCCCATTCTGTCAAACTAGAAGACAGCGATAAACTTCAATTTGATAAAGCAAAAAGATTTCATGGGCCTAGATCTTACATTTCATAATACAAAATACACCAACTTCGTATAAATATACTAAGAGTTAATGGTTCCAGTAAACTATATTTCTTACCTTTTCTGCCCAAACTCGGTTAATAATAGCCAACTGACATTGTGAAAAAGTTGTCTGTGCAAGTTAGAAATTTATTCCCCTCATTCACAAAAAGCTGTGAAATGTGGCTTTGAGAATAGCTAGTTATTTAATGAAAGCGACACAGACTATTCCCTAAAATTATTCCAACTTCCAGAAATTATAATTTAATCTTTTTTTTAATGGAACAGTAACACTACACTACCAACACTGGCATAGATTACCACACAAAGATACATGCACAGCTAATAGTCGAGTTTTGCTGGATAATATTTGGAAGAGTGCACCTTTCTGCGTAAGAGAAGTCCTGTAAGGCAGAGAAAGAAGTTGCAAAGAAGAAAAAGGAGCAACTTGAACAAATACGGTGTCATGGTTTTAGCTGGGATAGAGTTAATTTTCTTCACTCTAGCTGGCATAGTCCTGTGCTTAGTATGAAAATAATGTTGATAACACACCGATGTTTTGGCTGTTGCTGGGTAGCGCTTGTACTAGTCAAGGACATTTCTAGCTTCCCATGCTCTGCTGGGTGCACAAGAAGCCGGGAGGGGAGGGGGCACAGCTAAGAGAATGGATTCAAACTGACCAAAGGGATAGTCCATATTATGTAACGTCATGCCCAGTATGTTACCTGGGAGGAGCTGGCTGGGGGAGGGAGGGAGCAATCGCGGCTGGGGGACGGGCAGCATCGGTCGGCGGGTGGTGAGTGGTTGTATCATTCGTGTTTCTGCGGGGGTTTTTTTTCTTTTTTTTCTTTCCCTTCCTTTTCCATTTTGTTATGTTAACATAATGATTATGATAATAATGACAATAATTATTATTTTATTGTAATTATTAAACTGTGCTTATCTCAACCCAGAATTTCTTTTGCTCTTCCGATTCTCTTCCCCATCCCACCGGGGTGGGGGGGGTGGGAGCGAGCGAATGGCTGTATGGTGTTCAGTTGCCATCTTATATTTTGGTTTGGTTTTTGGGTTTTTTTGGGGGGAGGTGGAGAGGGGTGAAAAATAAATATTTTTAAATCCCCAAGCTTTGAAAACTTAAAGGAAGAATAATACAACTCTCCCTTTATTTTAAAAGTGGAATCTGAAGTTCTCCCATTCTGCTATTCACCTGCTGTAGAAACTTCCTCGGACAATTACTTTCAGAACTCTAATTCTCCATATACTTAGTGGGGGCCATAAATGAAGTTTGTCTTCACTACCAAATTATTTTGAAATCCACAAAATATACACTGAATGACCAAACAGGATTTATAAATAATAGCAAGTCATAAACTACATAAATAAATGCCTAACATTTTTGTAATTACCTTTTTTTAGAAAACTGCATATTGTGAAAATATTAAAACGTACTCCATGGACACAATTTGTAGTTTTATATTTGTCTTGCAAATGAACAGTTCATCTTATATTCCTTTGTTATACTTCTAATTGGTTATCTTAACTGCAACAAGCAGTAACTGCAACAAGGAGTTCCAAACATTTGCAATTATGAAATCTTAATTGCCTCTTTGTAAATGTTACAGAAACATTGGAAAGAAAGACAAAATGGACAAGCAGCATTTACGGATTAATTATTTCTCCCCATCCCATCTGTTATGTTTTAACAATTTTACTCAATAGACCTTCCTATGCCTTACTAGTATGTTCTTCAAACACTATTAGCACTTCTTTTATGAAAGATTTAAGTTAATATATAGAAACTCATCTGATGTAAAACATCTGATCTCCCATGAAATAAATGAAGCAAGATTAATTCACATCACTGAAAAAATATAGCCTTTATTTTTTCAAAACAGTCTCCTGTTTCATGTACTCTCTAATCCAAGTGTCCTCCAATAAAGTATACTAGTGGAATATATGCATCTCCATATGATTTTATAGATCAAGGAGGCCAGTACCAAGGAAGCTAGTAATAATATATAGATACATATTATTGTATCACTGGTACAATTTTTGCTTTGGAAGAAATGTGTTCTATTTAAATAATGAGGGAAGGGGATATCAAGCCATGCCCCTGAACACCAAGTAAAGAAATGTAAAGAAGTACAGCATAGGATACTTTCATGTAGACGCTAAAAAACTATGCTAAATCGCATTCTTTACAAAAATTATTTGGAGCTTGTTCATTTAACCAGTTATTTAGTTATGAATAAAACAGTGTTAGAGCTATGAAGATCACAAATATGCTTGGAGGTCTTATAGGCAAATACAGTTATATACTGTAATAAAACCTAGCCCAGATCTTTTCAGCCCGTGGTTCAGAGCCCTCAGATATGCTTCTGGAGAAGCATAAACAACACAAAAACCTATAATTGCAATGTCAGTCATGGTGTTCATGGAGACTACCAAGTACAAAATCATATCTTACCATTTATTTCAATGGGTCTTTGGCAAAATAAAAAACTACTAAGCCAACTGCAGAAGCACAGTGTCCTCTGCTGGGGAACCTGACTTGGATTTCTTACCTGAACATAAGGGGGGAAAAACCCATGACTCTCATAACCAAAACTGAGCCAGTTCAATCAATCACCATTTCAAAAATCCCATTTTTCACAACACACATGAAAATAGTAGGAGACAGAAGACCATCCTAGAGATACTGCTTCACTGACTTCTAACAATTATGACTTGATTAATAGCTCAATAGCCATTACTTATATAATTCACCATAAGTGATCTTAAAATACTTTGCCTTTTCATGCATACTGTCGCTATTGAAAATGACCAGTTGAACCATTTGTCAAAGCTAACTAAAAGGGCTCTGAGCTCAAATGTTCTTAATCATTTTTCTTCTTTTTTTAATAAGATCAAAACTCAGCTACAAAACGTGCCACTTGCAATTTACAATGGAACAAGGACTGCAGCATAAGTCAATAGCTCTTTTCATTTACTGGCTGTGATAAATTTGACTATATACCTGAAGAAGCTGCAGCTTTCTCTTCTAGGAAAATAAATAAGATCTCATTCTACACTGAGGTACAAAGCAAAACCCTGTGTGAATTCGCTCTCATAGCAATAGTCAACAGTGCAAGGGTGTAAACATAACTGAAAAAAATAGGATGCAACTCTCAGAAGTGTCTCTCCAGTTTGATCAGCATTTACATGTGAATGTTAAATATAGCATTTCAGGAAAAAATGAACAAATGCATAGAAAAATAACAAAGCAGATATCAGAAGCATCAACCACTAACCACAACCAATAATACACAACAGCTTCTGTATATTAATGAATTCTCAGGTCACATCCCTTATACATTGCTTTTATATTTTAAGATCAATAAGAATGAACTCTTTTTCAGACAGCAAATGTCTTATTTGACAGAAGTATTCCTTTATACTTAAGCCAGCTGAAACAGTTAAATATTTTGCTTAGTTAACCAACATAACACTGAATTAACCTTGCAGCCGTGATACAATGAAGAGAAATTAACTGTCTTCATGGGCATAACGTAATGCTGTGTACCAAATGTTCACTACTGATGCAGGTCAAACATCTTAGTATTAGTTTGCACTATTAAAAGCCTCAACACACTCTGATAATAAAAACTGAGTACATACCCAGAGTGGAAACAAATCTCTTAGAAGAGAACATAGCTTGTACTGATCTGAAACACTGCAGAAGACAGCATGTCTACCAACAAGGTAAAAACAAAACAAATTATCTTATTGTGTATTTGTTGTACCCCTAAAAATGCCATCTGCTGTTCAGTTAAAACAGGCAAGAACTACTTCTCTTCAAGACAAGCTGGCAATGCTTAAGATCTTCAACTATAGTGAAAAATCATATGAACCTTTCACTCTAATATTGAATGACCAATGGATGATGGAAAGAGACTCAAAATGTATTAATTTAGTAAATTCATCTCCCTGGTGAAAAAAACACATTCTACTCCAGCTCTTCCATTTTGTAAAGTCTTGCAAATATCTTCTTTTTTGAAGCTTTTTTAATGGGGTTATGGAAATTATAACCTAGTTAAATCAGCTAGCCAGCATCTTTTTTAAACCAACCTAGTTTGTATTGGCAGTATGTAAAGAGCAACTGAAAGACTAAAAATTGTCAGTAGTACGATTTGGAATTGCTGACCATTAAGCCAGTGTGGTCTTATCCATTTTTTTAATTTACATGAATATAATTTGTAATGCCTCTTGAAAAAGATTCTGATTTAGTCCCAGGTTTGTGGCACAACAAGAGCTTACTGATCTGAATTTTTTCATATTAGAAATTATTAGCTGTCTCGAATCTATTCTTTTACTGCATATATGATTTTCATGCACAGGTTCCTCTCGTGCATCATTTCAAAATAATTCTGCTGTGCATTATGCATAGTTCAGTAGCAAATGAAAGGAATACTGTGTTGGCGTATCAAGGAGATTCTAAGGCAGGTACTTTTATACTCATCAGAAGTCCAGCCTGCTCCTAACAAATCAAAATTGCTAATGACACTGCTGAAAAAAAAATAGCCCCATCATACCTTTCTGCCTCCAACGGTATGAAGACGTAAATGTTTTAAATATTCTGTAGTTATTCAGAATGCTTGATTTCTTGCATCTTACATCTAATGATGATAAAAGAAAATCTCCTTTATTTCAAGAGTACATTAACTTTTCTAACCCTCAAAACATGTCCTATGTCTGCTTTTAATCATGCCCACGCCTACATCATACAAAATTATACAAAAACATGAAGAACTTTTGGTCAAAGTAGATAGTTGATGGTCACAGGAGCAAGTAGAGCTAGAAAGTTTGGGAAGAAAGACATGGACGTTTTCTTAGCTTCTGCCTGCAAGAGGGAGCTGTAGTGACACAAAAGGGGGCTCAAGCTATAGTACTCAGGATAGAATTACAAGAACGATATCAGTTCTTACACGCTTACAGATCCAAAGCTCCCAGACACTACTACGTATGACTTCAGTAAATAGCACCAGGAACTAACAGTGCCAAAGAAATTTATTCCTTCAAACAATGCAAATGATTGATAAATCTGGATAATGGCAAAGCACAGAAAGATTGAACTTTCAAAATATCAACAATAAAGCTGTGCCATAAAGATCAGGAATTAAATTTAGAGCAACAGAAGACTCACAGTATAAGACACAGTACTGCAAAAAGAGTTTACTTTATATTTGTGTAATTGTGTAGGAACTGGCATAGTGAATGAATGCATTTCTATACCAAGACAAAGAACCTACCCAAGACCAAGGCAGTCTCTTAGCTGCAATATGATTTTCAACAGGAATTTTACTTTTTGAAGTTTCAGAGTTTCATTTATGAAGGAGGGGGGCTTCGAGTGCTCTTTTTAAACCACTTCACCTTTCTTTTTAATATGCTTTAAAATCCACAGACAAAAATTAAATACCATACCTACATATCACATTACTATGTGTTCAATTGAGTGTCTGATTTACAATTATGATGACCACAGCTCTATGAGCACATTGGCCAGTTGCGCATGTGTTAATTTAATTTGTGCACAGAATAACCCGATTTGCTTGCACATCTGTAATCTTCATTTGCCTAGAGTTTCCAAACCCTGCTCTTGTATAGTCTTTGTAAATAAATTGAACTGTATTAAAAATACTCAACTTCCCTTTCGTCCTCTTAGTATATTTATACAAAGTTGGTGTATTTTGTATTATGAAAGATTTAGGCCCATGAAACCTTTTTGCTTTATCAAATTGAAGTTTATCACTGTATTCTAGTTTGACAGAATGTGATAATCTGTTCTACTATACGTACCTAATAGCAACCCATCGGACAGTTGAAAGAAAGGATCACCGTATTGTTACTGGTAATAGCTAAATTTAAGCTGTGATAAGGATAAACAAGGTAAGTTATGAAATTGAGCAGAAAACAAGAACAGTAGGGGAAGAATGCAATTAAAAACAGGCTGAGAGGGCAGAACAGAGAAAATGTGGCTCGAGGGAGCAGAAAAGGATAGATTTTCAAATTAACTATGCCATAATAGAAGAAAGATTGAAACTAAGGAATCTTAAGAATAAAACCTTGCTCAGCCATCCAAATTATCAACTCCCTTTACCTGCTGACAACGCTTTTCCACATGAGCCTACGGTGCTATTTGCCTTTTTTTGCTGCAAAGAGGCATTGTTGGCTCATGTTCAACTTTTTGTCCACCAGGACTTCCAGGTTGGTTTTGGCAGAGCTGTTCTCCAGCTAGTCAGCCTGCAGGCTATACCAATAAATTGTTATCTCTCCCCATATGCAGGACTGTGCACTTCCCTTTGTTGAACTTCTTGATGTTCCCCCTAGTCCTTTCCCACAGCCTTCTGAGGTTAGTTATAATGCTGTAGTAACACTGGGACTACATTTACCTTGAGTGACAACACCAAAGACTATGGGGTAAAGCCCATCATAAATCCACTGCAAAGTAGACTGGATAAACTTCTTTTACCAGCAAGACCTCAGCAGAGGGACACAGCAAGGGAATCAGCTTTTTGTTGGCAGTTTAAGAATAGGAGGAAAAAAGGCTTTGCACTCCTGACGTAACTTACTTTGTTCTTGGAATTAATCAGTTATTGACTTCTTACTACATGTCTCTTGGCTGTATCTGAGACTTGATCTCAGGACTTTATCCAGAGTGGAATGTACCCTTCCAGTAAACACAGCTTGGGCAACAGCTGAAAGTCATAGTTTATGTACTTGAAGATTTTCTCCTTTCTTTTGTGAAATAGCTTCCAGCATCATGCACTAAGAGTGCCTCACAACACGTCTGTTTTAGAAGTAAACCACTTTGCTAGCCTTTGTCAAGAGTGATTAGAAGTATTCTTTATCTTGAACAACAAGGGTTGAGTTAAATAATTCTTTTTGTTTCATTTGGGCATTGCTAACTACTTCAATTTTTAGGCCACTGACTACAAAGCATGTCATATTTGTCTATCCTTTATCACTATGGTAAGTGATTTCGTAGACTGTGCTTCATTTAAAACTAAATAAACACCTTCTGTCTTTACCCTGGCTCTAGTTTAGCTTGTTAAGTACCACAACATATGCCATCTGTTTCCCGAAACAACCTACACAAGCACAGCACTATGGTATTTGTAAGTTAAGAACATGAAAACCAAGCAGCAATTGGCACACATATGCAGTCACGTTTGATTTGCTTTAAGTAGCCATTGCAGTACAATCTTTTCCACCCAATAAACATGTATATAAATAACATTAAAAAATAACCTTGCTCCTGTAGGCACCATGTTTTCACATACTACAGTACATGAGGCATAAAAAAACAAAATTAACAAAAGCCTCAAAGCTGTCCTACACAGTTGGCCGAAGCAGCCCCCTCTTTGGAGCATCTGCTGGAATTGTTGTTTAATAAACTCATTTTGTTAGAGTGCTTACCAGACATAAAAATGAGTTTGTTAACTTAAAAGAAAGGTAATTATTCCAAGTGTTAATTATTTCAAGTGTTGTTCTAACCTTCCATCTTTAACCTGGAGCAGACAAGGTCACCAGCATTACCACTTAGATAACTGACTTCAAATATGTTTGTTTATCAAGAGAAGAATCAGACATTTTCACAAAATAGTCTCAATTCTTTCTGCCTCCGCATAAAAATACAGAGAAGTATAGGAAGTAGCCTACTTAATGCAGGAACAGAAATATTTCCATTTTTGCAGCAAAGAAAATGAACTACAGCAAATATGGGGGCTTAAACTTTCACTTGTGTGCCTGCACATGGAAATACAGAATCCCAAAATGCTTAATACCATGCAGCTGCAGATGAGTTTTATGTGTATGTTCAGGATAGTAATCTCCATACAACTCAATTTCACCAAAGTCAATGCTGTAACCATTGAATTATTCCAAATTACAACTGGAAATGCATTCAAACTGGACATAGCTGTTTGCTTGCTTTTCCAGTAAAACCCACGTTCAACACACATTCTCTACATCACAGAAATTATTTGTGAAACACCAAATACTTTTCTTTCAGGCAAAGATGAAATTAAAAAAGAAACTAGGTAGAGATTCCCTCTCCTCTACTGCTCAGTTTGACATACACGGATGTCAGTTGAGGAGTTCCTGAAGATCACACCCCAGCTCTTCATCTGCATGAGAGGGCAGCCTGCTGCCCTGTTAAGTTGTGCTAACAACTACCTGTGGGTCTCTGCTGTGACCTCGATCAGGGAATAGGCTCAGCTTAAAATCCTGCTCAAACTGTTGGTTTCAGCAGGGGTTTTTCCCTACAGCACTGCATAAATGGTAAGGCAACCACAGAGCTTCTTCAGTGACGCCGACAGATCCACGTAATACTGCCCCATAGCTTCACTGGACAGAATGGAAAACTCATTGGCACAGACCATAAAAGGGAAAGAAAAGGACTGTAACATGTTGGTTAGTGCACTCACCAGGGGTGTTGGCAGGGTAACAGGGAAGTAGAGTTCTAGTCCCATTGTTGTTAACTGAAACATGCTAAAATAGAACGGTAGCACATAAATCAGAAGAAATGTAAAGAATTCAACCCAGCACACATGAGAAATAAACAGCTAAAGGAGACCTTGCAGGAATCAGGACACTCCACAGCTCCTGTGCTTTGATTTAGAGCAGAAATGGGATCTGAACCAGGATTATCATAACTAATTAGAACAGCACGAGCACTGGGGTAGAAAGCTGCACCATTTTCTATTACCTTATTTTCTAAGCAGCTGTCGTGGTTTAGCCCCAGTCAGCAACCAAGCACCACGTAGCTGCTCGCTCACTCCCCCCACGGTGGGACGGGGAGAGAATTGGAAGAGTAAAAGTGAGGTAACTCATGGTTTGAGATAAAGACAGTTTAACAAGTAAAGGAAAAGCTCGACGCAGGAGCGGAACAAAACAAGGAATTCATTCACTACTTCCTATCGGCAGGCAGATGTTCAGCCATCTCCAGGAAAGCAGGGCTCCATCACACATTACTTGGAAAGACAAATGCCATCACTCCAAACATCCCCATTCTTCCACCAGCTTTATATACTGATCATGATGTCATATGGTATGGAATATCCCATTGGTCAGTTTGGGTCAGCTGTCCTGGCTGTGTCCCCTCCCAGTTTCTTGTGCACCCGGCAGAGCATGGGGAGCTGAAAAAGTCCTTGATCAGTGCAAGTGCTACTTAGCAACAGCCAAAACATCTCCACATCATCACCACTGTTCCCAGCAAAAATCCAAAACATAGTCTCATACTAGCTACTACGAAGAAATTTAACTCTATCCCAGCTGAAACTAGGACAGCAGCGTTGAAACCTTTGAAAGTCTAAGCTAAAATTTTCAATGCTCTCCTTAAAAAAATAAATACTAAAAATAACAAATCCAAAATATTTTTGTGGTAAAAACTTATTTCATGCAAGTTGAAGTTATTAAAATCCTGACCATGACCACCTGCAAAAGAAAATGCAAAATGAACAGAAAATAATTTATCTTGAGTCTATATTAAACCAATTTTGGGGGGTGCTTTATTTTTTACCCTCAGTTACCAAACTGAAAACTATAGCTATGCTTGTTTGCAAAACTCTTTTTAGAACCCATTAGGAAAAATGTCCCTACATAAACACAATTCAATAATAATTCATATGGAGACTTATTGATTAAACATTTCTAGATATTTTTAAACATTCAGAACAACATTTTGAATAATCTATATTAATTAAGTTGATCCTGTAAAGTCCTGTAATCTTCCTAACTGGAAAGGAAAACCATTAAGAGATTTTAATAGTTTTAACCAAATTAAATGGATTGTTGAGAGAGCACCAGTGATATAGAGCCACTGCTTTCCCAGGAAAAGCCAGCCAGCAGAAGATATAGAGAAAAGGTTTTCCAAAAGCATTTTGGAGCTGAAGAGCTAAATACTTCAGGACATGTTAAAAAGCAATGGTGGAATTACTTATAATCAAAAAGTACACTGCTTTTTGAGAGTATTTATGAATACACATATACAACTCCCTGTTTAAGCACCTGCATGTTTATATGAGTCACATTCAGCTGGTCTGACCATCAGCTAAGCTCTGGTTGCCTAAAGTAACATATCTGGCCCACCCACTTCTCAGGGCTACATTTTTAGCTATGGTACTCAGCAAGAAAGCATTGCACTAGCCACTGAAGAGATTAAAAAAATCAAGTCAGGAGTCATTCACTGTTTTCTCTGAATTGAAATATTTTCAGACACACAGCCAGTTACAAAAATATCTATTTGGAAAAGGCATGCATTTGACACATCTGCTTTTTTACTCTCTCATGTGCCCCATTTCTTATAATCGATGCACAACATTCCACATCCAATATATTTGATTACAGTTTTGTAGGCCTGGACAGATGTTATAGAAGAGGAAAATAGTAACTCCTCCTCGAATAGCTTTAAACTAAAATACAAATTTAGATTGATGGGCACATTATGTATATCTGAAAGGTAAATTATATATTTTTTCTCATTAACTTACCCCTTGCAGAATAACCAGTTTTACACCATGACATCTTATTTCACACAACTACATTAACTATATTTTGACAGCATATATTGTAATAGTAAAGTTATTGATATTCTCTTTATATCTTTTTGGATCCAATGAATAAGTAAATGGCTCTATACAACATCTTTATCAACTTTTCAATTTTGATTTACACTAGAACTTTTCAAGACATATTACAGTACCTCTGTGTTTCCTGTTTACCTCAGTATTAGGTAAATACAACATTAAACAGATTAAAAGTAACATGACAATAGTAGATTCGTTCAGTAACTCAACTTTTGTAAGATTTTGTATCTTGTCTGCATTTACAATGGCAGTCAAATACATCTGAAAACATTTCTAGTGAAAATAAAAGTATTTTCATGTATGTATTTTAGGCCAGTTACTTTGCCCAGAAAAGGGCCCTAAGTAATCATGAAAAGCAGAGCACCTCTTCCAATATTTATATATTACATAGATTTTTATTGATATCATTTCTTAAATTGCAGTACATCATCTACTTAATCTGAAGCAGTTTACACAACTGATTAGCCAGGCTTCTAAAAATGGGTTAAAATAGGCAGTGACTTGTGCAAACCACGGCATTGAACCTCTCTCCTTACCCTAGTTGCAGCAGCGTGAAAGCTAAGAAATATTAAACTACCTTACTAAAAGTTACAATCTACACATACACACAAGGATTTTTTTATCAGGGGAAATTTTATCAAGGCATTTTTATCACCGAACTTGACTCAAAACTGATTTGTGAAGAAAAAGGTAAATACTGAAAAACACGCCAGAAAATAGAACAAGTATCTTCGTAAAAATCTCTTAATATAGGAACTAAAACCTGAGTTATCAGTACTTTAAAAACCTTTTTTTTGCTAACAAGTAAATAATACAAGAAAAGGTAGGACTAAGGATAGTTTAAAACCAAAGTGGTTTAATACAACTGAAAAGGAAAACAGGAACAGTTCTTTATAATGTATCTCTGAAGCCAGGGAAGCACAGGATGTGATGACAACAGACTAGGATACACTTTTCTCCAAAATAAACAAGCCACTCTTTCCCTTCCGTTACATTAAATAAAGTGAGAAACCACCTGGACCTGAGCACTTGGATAACTGAAAATCCAGAGCACAATTCTCCCAGGATTACCAAAAAAAGAGAAAAAAAAAGCCATTGCCTCCTATTCTTCCTTTGGTTCTTCTCAAAATCTAACTTTACTGACTGACAGAAAGGTACCTAGAATATTTGATTTTCATGAGGTACCAACTTAGATTTTGAAGTCTTCAGTGAGAGGAAGTACATGAAGTGTACTATCTCTTGGCAACTTATATTTAGACAAAACCAGGCTTTTCTCAAGTCTGTTTACTGAGTAAATAAGCACATCACAGGTTTTCTACAGCTACTCATTAATCTAAAGGCTCAAACGACAGTATTTTCAGAATTTTTTCTAAATATCTAAATAACAGCTCACAGATCTTTGTTATTGTCATTTTTAAATATTGTATTGAAAAGGTATGCATAGGCCTAGGGACAAGACCAATAGTTTCTTCTTCAATCATTTTCATAAGTTAGGAGTTACAAGAAACATTTATAAAGGAGACTGCAGGCATGCTCATAAGGTGTTAGTTTCTGAAGTGAAAACTACACACACAAAGAAGTACAGCCAATCAAAAAAGATCACTACAGCTAATTAGCCACCTGCAATTTGTGATATGTTTCCACTTAGATTTTGCAATATTTTAAACACAGGCTTGAACTTCTGACTTTCAGTATAAGCTTGGTTAAAACAAAACAAAACAATTAACAACGTACACTTCCCTGAAGGAAGTAACTTGTAATCTTCATTAACCCCGTTATGTGCAGTATCATTTCACCACCCTAATGCTCCCTGCAGCTGCAGCAGTCTGGCAAGCACAAGCCACAAGAAAAGCTCATTTACATGTGCCTTCTGGCCTTGTTCACTAGAAAAAATTGCTAAGACAAATTACAGTGTCAAAAGAAAGCTCATTAAATTTTTATATCAGATTGCAATGTTACCTTTAGCTCCCTGGGTATGCATCCCTCTTTCTGTCGTTAGTTTTCAGTCCTCCAGGCTCAACTGTTTAAGGGCAGCAGCAGACCAATCATAAAAAAGGCAGCTATTTGCTTACTGGTATAAAATGAAGCGTACAACCATCACTAATTCACATTTACCAAAAATATAGCTCAATTACTATGTCACACTAGACTGCTGAATAGCATATCTCCACATGTATTTAATTTAGTACCAGTATTTGTGCTGAGGAACAACAGCAATTAAATGTACTGAAATGGGAATTAAGCACATTTTCCACCATTTGTCTGTCCTAATAGACTATAATTAGTGTTGTTCTTTTTCCTTAACAAAAAAGGAACACCTAGCCCAGTTATCCAGTGGTAATGTTAATGTTCCAGAAAAATTAAAAATCCTTTGACATCTGGAAAGGCTGAAAGAGTTACAAACTTCACCTTAAGATGCAGTTATGTTGGATATTTTCAACGAACAGTCATTTAAAAAACTGAAGGACATGAAAGTTAGTTGATGAGTGTTTAAAAGGTAGATAAACAATTAAGAACTTTTGTCTGCTTAAAATTAAGAATGGTGAACTGAATAGTGTTTATTTCCCACCAAAAATCCAGTGTGATGCCTTTTTTAAAAAATCTGTTCTCTACTTCTTATTGGGTTTGAAATATTTTTTCATTCTTTAAATATTTTTAAGTACTTCTACATTGTGCGTATAGCCAATATTTCGTTATGTATTTCAAACAGTACTTTAGATCCTACTTGTTCACAAGGCGAAATACATTAAGATTGTGATTTTATTCACCACCACTTCAACACTTTTTAATTTGCGTTCAGACCTGACACATCTAAATATAATTTGATAGAATGCAGTCATTCCGTCCCAGCCCAAGCCTGCACTGCTACAGTCAGGCAGTGTCCAAATCAAAGCGATTGCTTCTGAAACGTCACAGCAAGTAGAACTTCTCTCTTAAAAGTATGACAGGCAGCATATGCTAAACCTTGCAATATTTTTTTAAGCTTTCCAGGTTTCTTAGGGTTCTGCTGAATTAGGATTATACTTCAAATCTGCTGTTGACTTGCACTTTATCAACTACCAATAGTTAAATAGTTAACAGGTAACTAACCCAAAGGAATATCACAAGTGTCCTCTGTTTTTCAGATGCCTGGCCCATGTTTAAGCTACTAATCGTCATCATCCAGTGAGTAGAGTCAACTTTGTGAGGCCTGGTACAAAAATAATTCACTAATATTAAAAAAAGGGGGAAGGGGGACAGGTAAGAACGAGGATATCAAGTTAGCCTCTCTCCCTCTCATCCAATGTTTATTCAAGTCAAAAAAGCTCCCACACACCATTTTGAGAGATAAGGATAAGCCATCTGTATTCTAATGGTTCGGGTACCCACAGGACATGAAAGAATATGAAAGAATCACAGACCAAAGTTAACATTTCTGCATTAAAAAGTAAAACATAAACTGGGTTGGTCCTCTTATGCTAAGTCAGCACCTCTAACCCCAAAAGAAGTCTGTATTCCATGATTTGTTAAAAACCTTTTAGAAGTCTTAATTCTGAAATTAAATCATTTCCTAACATTCCAGTGAGGCAACTTCTTTCACAAACCTTTCCAACTTCAAAGTAAAATGTTTATTTCATGAATTTTTCATCACAACAGATACCTCTGCTAAGATTCCAATTTTCACTAAATTGGCACTTTTTATACTGCTGAATTTTGTCAGAATTGACCAAACTTTTCCTGTGAACACAATAATGCTATATCTAGATTGCAGCAAAACTGCAAGATTATTTGAAAATATATTTTCATTTTGCCGATTTTTCCTTTTAAAGTATTGACAAAATTTCAAAAAAGGAAGTAGAATCATATTTTAAGATGCAGCTTTCCAGCAAGCATTGTTTTCCAAACAGAAAGGCTCTTCCCTTCAGAGGGAGCACAGAACTGATCAGAACAACTAGCATGTTCACTTGACATTATCTTTTCCTCAGCAGAAACCAATTTCTGCAAGAACAGTTTGAAACTTCAAGTTGTAACACACACTCAGGGAATCATTTTTCTTACAGAACTCACAGGTTTGTCATTTAAGAGGTTTAATACAGCTATCAGTTATTGCTTCTTTTTTTCACTGCAGCTGCCATCTTTGGACACCACCAGGATAACTGTCACTATTTGCTTTAAGTAACAACACTAGAAATGCATAATTTTCATTTTGCAAAATGCCAGCTTAGGATTTATCGCAATTTAGAGGACTGTAGTAAAGGGAAGGAGAATGGATGCAAACCACTGGATACAATGCTCTTCTTACAAGTGGAAGTAGAAACGGAAGGAACTGAATTTTTTTTATGATACTGAAAACACAAACCCCTGGAACTTCAGGTCAAGCAGCTGCATAAGAGAAGAAGAAATTGCCTAAAGGGAACTACTATGCTCAACTTCCAAAATACTTAAGAATGGAATATGATCTGAGTATACTAAGCACCAGGCTTCTGATCACATTTAAAAATCAAAATGAGGTTTGCTGTTTCATAGGAACAGGATATAGTTATTAAAGTTTTTCTAAATCTTATACATGACTTTTGGCTCAAGCATAATAGATTTCAATAACTCCTGAGGGAACATGCACTCTACTGATGCCAAGAAACCAATATTACGCAAATTTTGAGAAACACTCAAAAAGTCCTGACTATTCTTATGGCCAGATGCTGAGTGGCTAGGCATCCCACAGGTGCCCCAGACCACATGGACAGATCACATCTACAGTCCTATTTTCTGCATATGCAGCAATTTATAAACAGCAAAGTACAGTTGGGCTATCCTTTCACTTGACTTGCAGCAAAGTATTTCATTTAATAATGTCCTTCCTGCTTAGAACTAATTCAAGGGTAGAGTAACACATTTAACATATTCCTAGTTATAATTGCACAGCCTTGAATGCCAGAAATAGTTTGAAACTGAAAACTATTGGAAATCTGTGCAGACCAAAGACAATGCAGATGAGCAAAAATAACAACAGGTATCACTTAAACACCTAAAACTGTGTCCAAAATTTCCAGACATCAGCTACAGAATTGCATTTTACTTTCTGCTGCTAGCTGAGTGAGGCAGTTCTTTTATGCAGAACGTGCCAGTCTCCTAAATTAGAGTCAGTACAATGATCCATAACCAGGGAACTTTATGCAATCATTGACAACCGATTTCCATCTAATTCACAATGGGCCAAGCTCTGGCCTAATGTAAAACCCAATATTCTTTCATCACCCATGTGTTACATGACGACCAAAGTCACATAAGTATTGCTAATCAGAAATCTGTCTCATTGATGTCTCAGCTTCCACATAATCACAGATTCACAGAATGGTAGAGGTTGGAAGGGACCTCTGGAGATCATCTCATCCAACCCCACTGCTTGAGCAGGGACACCTAGAGCAGGGGACAGAGAAATGCATCCAGGTGGATTTTGAATGTCTCCAGGGAAGGAGACTCCACAACCTCCCTGGGCAGCCTGTGCCACTGCTCTGTCACCCTCACAGTAAAGAAGTTTTTTCTCATGTTTAGCTGGAGCTTCTTGTGTTCCAGCTTGCTGCTTGTCCTGTCATTGGGCACTACTGAAAAGAGTCTAGTCCCATCGTCCTGACACCCACCCTTTAGATATTTATAGGTATTGATGACATCCACCTTCAGTCTTCTCCTCTCCAGGCTGAACAAACCCAAGACTTTCCTAATAAGAGAGATGCTCCAGGCCACTGATCGTCTTCGTAGCTCTCCACTGGACTTGCTTGAGCAGTTCCCTTTGCTTCTTAAACTGGGGGACCCAAAACTGGACACAGTACTCTAAATGAGGTCTCACTAGGGCAGAGTAGAGGGGAAGGATAACCTTCTTCGACCTGCTGGCCACCCTCCTTATAATGCATCCCAGGATACCACTGGCCTTCTTGGCCACAAGGGCACAGTGCTGGCTCATGGTCAACTTGCTGTCCACCAGCACTCCCACGTCCTTCTCAGCAGAGCCGCTTTCCAGTAGGTCAGCCCCCAACCTGTACTGGTGCGTGGGGTTGCTCCTCCCCAGGTGCCTTGCACTTGCTCTTGTTGAATTTCATCAGGTTCCCCTCGGCCCAGCTCTCCAGCCTGTCCAGGTCTCGTTGGATGGCAGCACAGCCTTCCAGCGTAACAGCCACTCCCCCCAGCTTAGTACCACCAGTGAACTTGCTGAGGTTACACTTCGTGCCATCATCCAGGTCATTGATGAATATATTAAACAGGACTGGACCCAGCACAGACCCTTCGGGAACACCGCTAGTTACAGGCCTCCATCCGGACTCTGCCCCATTGATCACAACCCTCTCAGTTCTGTTGTTGAGCCAGTTCTTTGTCCACCTCACTGTCCGCTCATCCAACCCACACTTCCTTAGCTTCTCTATGAGCATGCTATGGGTGACAGTGTCAAATGCCTTATTGAAGTCAAGACAGACAACAGCCACTGCTCTCCCTTCGTCCACCCAGTCAGTCACGCCATCACAGAAGGCTATCAGGTTGGTCAAACATGATCTCCCCTTGGTGAATCGATGTTGACTACTTCTGATAACCACCTTCTCCTCCACATGCCTGGAGATGACCTGCAGGATGAACTGCTCCATCACCTTTCCAGGGACAGAGGTGAGGCTGACTGGCCTATAGTTTCCCAGGTCCTCCTTCTTGCCCTTTTTGAAGACTGGAGTGACATTTGTTTTCCTCCAGTCCTCGGGCACCTCTCCTGTCCTCCACAGCCTTTCAAAGATGATGGAGAGTGGCTCAGCAAAAACATCCACAAGCACCCTCAGCACTCGCAGATGCATCCCATCGGGGCCCATGGATTTGCAAGGATCCAGTTTGCATAGGTGATCTCTGACCCAGTCCTGCTCAACTAATGATAAGTCTTCCTTTCTCCAGATTTTTATTCTCTCTTCTGGGGGCTGAGATGCCTGAGGGCCAGCCTTAGCAGTAAAGACCAAAGCAAAAGCAGCATTCAGTAACTCCGCCTTCTCTGCATCCTGCATCACCAGGGTCCATACCTTGTTCAGCAGTGGGCCCACTGTATCCCCAGTCTTCCTTTTACTGCTGATGTATTTAAAGGAGTCCTTCTTGTTATCTTTGACATGCATTGGCAGATTTAATTCCAATTATATATTTGTGAGCAAATAATACTTAGAGGGGATTTTCTGATGCATTGTTTTGGGGATGTTATTATGGTTTTTTGTGAAGTCTCCCTTTCAAATTCTTAACATTGATGAGGCAAAATTATCTGATACATGTTATGTCATGTAAATAATGAATATTTACTCCATATGCACAGTCCCGCTGCCTTTAGTGAAAGTTCTGCATATTTCTTATGCCACAGAAAACTTAAGATCAGAACAAATAGAACTTTACCAGAATGATGGCATCTGTTGTTAAAATTTGATACAAACAAGTAATTCTTCATCATTACCTCATGTGAGACTGGGATTGCACTAGTTTCACAGGCCTACTAACACCTTTTTAAATATGCTCTTTTCAAACAATCATGCTGGTTTAGTGAATTGTGTGCTTTATCATTCTGAAACGAACTGAGGTAGGAGGGGAGAAAAAAGAAAAAAAGAAAGAAAGAAAAGCCAAAAAGCACACAGTAGCTATGTACAAGTATATGTCCCAATACTGACAGAAGCAATATATTTTGAGGACGTGAGAAAGAGAAGTTCAAGAGGACAGAATAAGTTTCAATTAAATAATAGGGTGTTTTCCTTGTATTTATAGCAGTTAAAACAAGCATCTTCATGGATACCTCTTAAAAGTTTGAGTTTTATTTATGAAACCAATGTGCACAGAATAAGGTTAAATGTGCTAAGGTTCTGGCTTAAGATTGAAATACTAAACTTGATCTGACCTAAAAAAATATTTTAAGTTCCGAGGTACCACGTTGAAATAAAACATGTAGCAGCCATCTTATATTACTATGCTGTGATCTGATAAACCATGTATCACATCTATTTCAAACGGCTAACTGACATGTTTCTAAAAACCTTTGTGCCCATACCAGTGATTCTCCATAACCATTTAATCCTCAAAATGTTCAACCTGCTAAAGAATCAGATGTGTTTATAGAATGTAAGAGAGGCAACTGAGTCACATTTATCACCTGTAGCTCTGAAAGTTTGAGTTTTATAGGTCAAGACACCATGAATATTCCTTGGAACATTAACATATCAAAGTCAGGACTGCCCAAATAGGAGCTATTCACATTAGATTATCGAGCACTTTTTAAGGACACTTTAATATTGTATTATAATAAAAGGCTGGCAGTCCTACGATTAAGATTAAAATGAGCTATTTTATTTACTGAAATTTCATAAAACACTGCATCTGAAACCCTTAAATGTTTGTAATATAGCAAACCTTTCAAGCTGAAGAATAGTATACTTGCTCATTACCTTTTAAATTGATTGGATGCTGCAGCTTGTGTTTGTGTGGGAGTGTGCCCACTTCAGAATTCCAACAATTTTTATCTGAGCTGCATGTTATGATTCACAGCACATCTAAAGTTTGTCATACGCAGTACCCTTGACACCGTTTGATTTCAAAGCTGCTTGCTACAAATCCTCTGCAATCAGGTAGTGCTTGTTATTAATACCTTTAACCTGATCTCGGACAGGAAATCTAATGCAGTGTGATTTTGCTAAACAGACTGAACAGTGATCAGCATCCATATCTGATGGATTATGTTCTTTGTACACCACTTATGGTGAGCAAGGAACACAAAAAGATGCATATGTTCATGCCTGTATGTTACTGTGCATGCAAGCACTGGAGGTGAGTCCATTTGTATTCCCACCATTACGTTCTTTGCATCAAGATCAGCTGAAAATAAACAGCATTTTGAGGAAAAGGGACATACTACCCCTCCAATGAAATGAAATATTCACAGCTTTTATCAGTTAAACGTAAAACATGCTACAATTTGCATATACAATGCAGTAAAAAGTAATTCTGAGCACTGTTATATACATTGTTTTCTTTTGAATATTTAACTGAAAGTCCAGGAGGTTCCTGGATCTTAGGAAAAATGAATAGCAATTTCTGTTCTTCTGGAAGACATCATTTCACTGCTACTCATCCCTTCAATTTAAGATCCCTTCAATTTAGGCTGCCATTAGTCATAATTAGTCATAATTCTGAGACCCATGTAACTAGAAGCCAGTATTGTACTACTAATTTAAGTGAATTTTCCTTCCATGGAATTCATTCTGACAACTATTCCTCCCTTTTTGTTTGGTTTTTTTAATGTATAGCCAAAGGCAATCTTCTAAATATGCACTCTATCATAATCTCTTGGGCCTTTCCTTTCCTTTGTGCACAATGAAGCACATCACTGAGGTTCTGATAGTTCAAAGAACTCCTCTGCTCTGGTAAATAGCACGAATTTAGTACACACACCCCTGTGCTGGTTCTTCCAGGAAAGCTGCTGCTCCAGTTTCCAGTGAGCAAGTCCCCAGACAGAAGAGTAAAAGTGCTGATTTTATTTCTAAGCATAATAGAGAGACTCTTGATTCACATTTACAGAAACTGAGTTGGGAATGCCATGATCAGGACTAGAGGGGCCCTGCCTCCAGCCACGTGGAGGAAAGGGATAACAGGGCTTACTGGACTGTGGGGATAGATGGCCTGGCACGTCCGACCCACAGGAGTATAAAGCTTCAGTGGACACCAGTGTACATGCACTTTAATGCCATCAAACTATATGCGGCAGAACCCATCAGCATTGCTGGAGTGACAGGGGGATCCCAAGACCTAACTGTATTGGAGGCCGAAGTGAGCCTAACCGGGAATGAGTGGCAAAAGCACCCCATTGTGACTGGCCCAGGGGCTCTGTGCATCGTGGGCATAGACTACCTCAGGAGAGGGTATTTCGAGGACCCAAAAGGGTACAGGTGGGCATTTGGTGTAGCTGCCTTGGAGAAAATTAAACAGTTGTCTACCTTGCCCAGTCTCTTGAAGGACCCTTCTGTTGTAGGGTTGCTGAGGGTCAAAGAACAACAGGTGCCAATCACCACCAGAACAGTACATCGGCGGCAATATCGCACCAACAGAGACTCTCTGATCCCCATCCATCAGCTCATTCACCAACTGAGGAGCCGAGGAGCCAAGGAGTCATCAGTAAGACCCACTCACCCTTTAACAGTCCCATATGGTCAGTGCAGAAGTCTAATGGCGAGTGGAGGCTAACAGTAGAATATCGTGGCCTGAACGAAGTCACTCCACCATTGAGTGCTGCTGTGCCAGACATGCTAGAACTTCAGTACAAACTGGAGTCCAAGGCAGCCAAGTGGTATGCCACAATTGATATCACTAATGCATTCTTCTCAGTCCCTCTGGCAGCAGAGTGCAGGCCACAGTTTGCTTTCACTTGGAGGGGTGTCCAGTACACCTGGAATCGACTGCCCCAGGGGTGGAAACACTGTCCTACTATTTGCCGTGGACTGATTCAGACTGTACTGGAACAGGATGGAGCTCCCAAACACCTTCAATACATTGATGATATCACCGTGTGCAGCAACACAACAGAAGTTGTTTTTGAGCAAGGAGAGAAAATAGTCCAAATCCTTCTGAAAGCTGGTTTTGCTATAAAACAAAGTAAGATGAAGGGACCCGCACAAGAGATCCAGTTCTTGGGAATCAAATGGCAAGACAGACGTCATCAGATCCCAATGGATGTGATCCACAAGATAGCAGCCACATCTCCACCAACCAGCAAAAAGGAAACACAAGCTTTCTTGGGTGTTGTGGGTTTTGGAGAATGCATATTCCAAATTACAATCTGATCATAAGCCCTCTCTATCAAGTGACCCGGAAAAAGAATTATTTCAAATGAGGCCCTGAGCAACGACAAGCCTTTGAACAGATTAAACAAGAAATAGTTCATGCAGTAGGCCTTGGGCCAGTCCAGGCAGGACAGGATGTAAAAAATGTGCTCTACACCGCAGCCGGGGACAATGGCCCTACCTGGAGCCTCTAGGGTTTTGGAGTCGGGGATACAGAGGATCCAAAGCGTGCTATACTCCAACTGAAAAAGAGATATTGGAAGCATATGGAGTTCGAGCTGCTTCAGAAGTGGTTGGTACTGAGGCACAGTTGCTCCTGGCACCCCAACTGCTGGTGCTGGGCTGGATGTTCAAAGGGAACATCCCCTCCACACACCATGCAACTGATGCTACGTGGAGTAAATGGGTTGCACTGATCACCCAGCAGGCTCGAGTAGGAAACCCCAGTCGCCCAGGAATCTTGGAAGTGATTATGGACTGGCCAGAAGGCAAAGACTTTCGAATATCACCAGAGGAGGAGGTGACACATGCTGAAGAAGCCCCACTGTATAACAAACTGTCAGAAAATGAGAAGCAGTATGCCCTGTTCACTGATGGGTCCTGTCGCCTTGTGGGAAAGCACTGGAGATGGAAGGCTGCTGTATGGAGTCCTACACGACAAGTCGCAGAAACTGCTGAAGGAGAAGGTGAATCGAGCCAGTTTGCAGAGGTAAAGGCCATCCAGCTGGCCTTAGACATTGCTGAATGGGAAAAGTGGCCAGTGCTCTATCTCTATATTGACTCCTGGATGGTGGCAAATGCCCTGTGGGGCTGGTTACGGCAGTGGAAGCAAAACAACTGCCAGTGTAGAGGCAAACCCTCCACATTGTGGCAAGATATTGCTGCCCGGTTAGAGAACCTGGCTGTAAAGGTACGTCGTGTCAATGCTCATGTCCCCAAGAGTCGGGCCACTGAAGAACATCGGAACAACCAGCAGGTAGATCAGGCTGCCAAGATTGAAGTGGCTGAGGTGGATCTGGACTGGCACCATAAGGGTGAACTATTTCTATCTCAGTGGGCCCGTGACACCTCAGGTCATCAAGGGAGAGATGCAACATACAGGTGGGCTCGTGATCGAGGGGTGGACTTGACCATGGACGCTATTGTGCAGGGTATTCACAAATGTGAAACGTGCGCTGCAATCAAGCAAGCGAAGTGGGTAAAGCCTCTGTGGTATGGGGGACGATGGATGAAGTTTGAATATGGGGAGGCCTGGCAAATTGACTATATCACTCTCCCACAAACCCGTCAAGGCAAGCGCCATGTGCTTACAATGGCAGAAACAACGACTGGTGGCTGGAAACGTATCCTGTCCCCTACGCCACTGCCTGGAACACTATCCTGGGTCTCGAAAAACAAGTCCTGTGGTGACATGGCACCCCAGAGAGAATTGAGTCAGGTAATGGGACTCATTTCCGAAACAACCTCATAGACAGCCGGCCAAAGAGCATGGTATTGAGTGGGTGTATCACATCCCCTATCACACACCAGCCTCTGGGAAAATTGAACGGTACAATGGACTGTTAAAAACTACACTGAGAGCAATGGGGAGTGGAACAGTCAAACACTGGGATACACATTTAGCAAAGGCCATCTGGTTGGTCAACACAAGGGGATCTGCCAATCGAGCTGGCCCTGCCCAGTCAGAAATCCTACAAACTGTGGGAGGGGATAGAGTCCCTGTAGTGCACGTAAAAAGTATGCTGGGCAAAACAGTCTGGGTTCTTCCTGCGTCAGGCAAATGCAAACCCATTCTCGGGATTCCTTTTGCTATATGCCATATCAATGGTATCATGGTGGGAATCTCCCAATTAATAATAATAAAAAATGAGCTTTCAATTGAACCAAGCAAAGTGCAGCAGTGAGGGAACAAGAACTAACAGTGCAGTGGTGATGGAACAAGGACCGACTTCAGCATGCATCAATCTAACACCACACACAGCACCTCTCTGAAAGACTCTTACAATAGATGAAAACTAAAGTCATGGTCTAAATGAACTCAATGGACATTTCACAGACATTTTACAGGGGTGGTCCATAGACTAGGGGAATGATAAATGAAATCTGTATATTCTGTTAAAGGATGAGAAGGCAGGTAGGGGTTATTGACATTGTATTGGAGAGTATGGGACCTGGGCATGATGTAAATGATATGGAAATGATATGGAAATGATGGAAATGATATGGAAATGATATGGAAAACCACTTTTGTGGTTTTAGCTGGGATAGAGTTAATTTTCTTCACTCTAGCTGGCATAGTGCTGTACTTTGAACTTAGCATTGAAAAATATTGAGATAACACACGGATGTTTTGGCTGCTGCTGGGTAGCGCTTGTACTAGTCAAGGACATGTCTAGCTTCCCATGCTCTGCCGGGTGCACAAGAAGCCGGGAGGGGAGGGGGCACAGCTAAGAGAATGGATTCAAACTGACCAAAGGGATATTCCATATTATGTAACGTCATGCCCAGTATGTTAACTGGGAGGAGCTAGCCGGAAAAGAGAGGGAGCAATCGAAGCTCGGGGATGGGCAGCGTTGGTCGGCGGGTGGTGAGCGGTTGTATCATCTGTGTTTCTGTGGTTTTTTTTCTTTCCCTTCCTTTTCCATTTTGTTATATTAACATTATTGTCATTATTATCATAATCGTTATTATAATTATTATTTTATTGTAATTATTAAACTGTGCTTATCTCAACCCAGAATTTCTTTTGCTCTTCCGATTCTCTTCCCCATCCCACAGGGGTGGGGGGGTGACCGAGCGGCTGCGTGGTGCTCAGTTGACAGCTGAGGCTGAACCACGACAGTTCATTTAAGTGCAGGAAGGATGGCACATGGGAGGCATCTGTTTGTGTAACCAAATGCTCATGCCTGTTTACATAAAACAGAAAGTTTGTGAGAATCCCCCACCCTTTTTTTTGTTCACAGGTGAAAGTTTTTATGCAGAAGAATATGCCTGAAATTGCAAAGGGTTTAATTTTATTTCCTTCACTGAGCCAATCCTGAAGCATGAAGTAAATCCCCCAGAAAAAAATGTTGGTTAAGTAGTAGCAGTACCAATAATGTATGTTTTGATGAGACAGTTTGGCTATAAGATTGTCTACCGAATTAGAGGCCAGTGGAAAGGACTGGTATAGTTTAAACTGCACGTCATGAAAACAGAAGCAGAAGGGTTCCTATTGCATCTTAGTTCTGTGTATCCCAGTTTATAATTGATGTTAGTGTCCTGCATCAAGCCATCTCCAGTTAAGTAGTCATTTGTATAGGCAGCTTATAAAAGTTCTCTTTGTCCATGGGAGAGACAGTATTTCCTTTAGTTTCCTGGAAAAAAACAGTCTCCCTGGAAGTGTAATAAATAAGGAGAATTATAAAGTCAAGACAGACATTGTAGTGTGTCTTAGAGAAGTAGGGAAGCATGCAGGCATCTTTGTAATTCTTAGCAATGAAGTTATCTGAATATCCTTGGTCAGGAATGGCTCTTGCCGGAGTTCATGACAGAATAAAAATAGGTTATATCTATATTGCTTAGTTTACTCATCTGTGAAACAGTTTCTGGATAGAGAGAAAAAAGATGACTTTATCTTGCTTTGTTAGAGCTGTGCTTGTATGCTTGTGCTTCCCTCAAAAAATCCTTCCACTTCTCTGTAATCGCTCTTCCCCAAAAAGATAAGTCTCATTACACTCACTGAAGAGCTGACTCTCCTCCAGAAAATTAAAGCACCTGGAACTGCTGTTTCTGAGCAGTTCTTAAGAGCTGGTGGTTGTTCTGTTGTATAGCTGCTATCTCTTTCACCAGGTGTGTATTTGTCAGAATGAAGAGAGCTGGTCCCACTGAGGATAATAGTTCTGCTATTTAGTGCAGAGAGGTCAGAATTTAATTGTAAATCTTTGTGATAACATGATCATTTGTGACTAAATCATTATCTAGATGAATGCTACCGTAACAGACAGTGCTGCTTTATCACAAAAGCCTATTGGTTCCCAGGAATTTGCGTGTCAGCCGAGACCATCATCAGATTAAGACTGCTCATATTTTTGCAGAATGATCAGGATTCTAGCAGCACTCCAGGAGTGTTCAGCCAAGCAGAAGTGAGGTTTTGTAGGAGTTTTGCTTGCCCCAAACCTCTGGAAAAGGTTTTATATAAATTTTTGTATAAGCTTACTTACATACGCTTTTTATATAAAGCAGACTAACAATTGCTGAAAATTGTCAAAGCGTCCTTGACATTCTTTCATTTTCGATAAACTACTAAATATTATATAATTAAAACTGTTAAATATGGCTTAACTTGTACATGATAAACACCCTAATTATTGTGGATTTGCCAAAGATGACAGGAATGCAGGTCCTTTCCCTGAAATGCTGTAATTCTGGACCCGGGTTTGTAAGCCTAAGAAGCCATTAAAACTCTAGGTGTTGTGACTTTCAAAGTCATGACCACCCAGCATTAGATTTCACTTGTAACTCGGATTTTTCATTAAGTTTGTGCAAACCTGTATGTTTAGATACTTAGGCATTGCATTTGGGGCTCTCTGTAGCAAATAAATGTGCAGCAGCCCAGGAGGTAAAGCAAGAACAGATGTTTGCATAGAAGGACCCAGACAAGTCTCATAGCTTCTGAATTCTCAACTGCAGAGATTTTCTCCAGCCCATGTGTATATGTGTGCCCACACCTTTGTTGGAAATTCTGCGTGTATTGAGACTATACATGTACTTAATTTAAGAAAAAATCTGAGATAGGCTCATTGCTCTTTTTGATGGGCTAGATGGATGGAGGAAGACTAGCAATAGTCCTTCCTATACAGAGAACAGACTTTTAGGTGAAACTTGTTGCTGTATTTGCCTTAACTCCCGCTCTAATATTTTTGCACTGGAGTATGGCACAGACAAGAAAAAGTGGTGAAATACAGGCTACAGAAGATTGGGCCTTTCCCTCACTATGAAAGACAGAAATGTTGATTTTATTAGGTTAAATTATTTTTAAACCTGAAAAGAATAATGAATTACTGTTTTGATTATGTGTGGTGTTTGTTTACATTTAATGGCTACTAGTAACTAAGAATTTTAAAGTGGTGCGCACTTCTTTTAAAACAGTATATATGAAATAATGCATAGCTTTAATCACAAAACTGTTTTGTGAACCTTAAGAAATTTTTTTGAAATAGTTTTAAGACAATGTCTTCACTTAAATAGTTTAGACCAAGTTTGTTTTTAAAGTAACAGATGAAAAGAGCTGCTAAATATTGTTAATATATAACAAAATAATAAATAATAAAATGTTCCTTTGCTTCTAGATTCAGTTTTGCACTACCACTGATTTCTTAAAAAATTAAGTCCCTTTTCTCTACCGTGCACATCAATACAAGTAAGAAACTTGTTTGACAGAAATCAATGCTTGTTGAAAGACAAAGAATGCTATTGAGGTAATACTTTGCAAATCTCTCTGAAACCGGCCCTAATCTAGGACAGTAGAGAGTTACCATATTTCTGTGTTGATTTAAGATTACTGTGTCAGGATGAATGTAGAAATGACTTTTGCAAATTTGTTCAGGTAGTAGCTGTGTTTATAACTAAAAGGAACATAAGGTTCTACGTAGCTCCATGTTGTGTTATTACTTTTACTGAAAAAATGTTGTTAAGGTACATCTCATCCTTCCTTAGGTAGCACTATCAC
Source organism: Phalacrocorax carbo (assembly GCF_963921805.1). Classification (NCBI taxonomy): domain Eukaryota; kingdom Metazoa; phylum Chordata; class Aves; order Suliformes; family Phalacrocoracidae; genus Phalacrocorax; species Phalacrocorax carbo. The sequence continues at coordinate 31,720,135 of NC_087520.1, read as the reverse complement.
CTTGTGGATTAATGACAACTATAAATATATTTGCATGCAGGCTCTAGACATTCTTCTCTATTTCCACTGGTGCTAGGTTGTGAAGATAACCTTGTATCAAGGCGGGGGTTTTTCTTATTCTCATTTATATATGAGTTACAGGGGAGCAAAATCTATGTGTAGAGCAGGCTTTATCTTGTACAAAAGAACTTCCTTCCTGTCCAATAGTAAGGTATTGTTTATTAGTCATAAGGGTGACAGCACTGTGTTGTGGTGAAGAAGAGAGGAGGAGGTCAATGGACCAGATTTTGTAAGAGAGCTGTTGGCTGGGGGATATGGGAGAGAAAGTTTTCGGGTTGCCTGTAGTCATAACTGCTCTGTTTTCATGCTCTGACAGCTTTTAAAGGGTATAAAATACCCAGGGAGAAGTAGTGACTTCTAAACAAAGAACAGTCAATCCTTTAAGGATGCAAGTGACAGAGACATTAGCTTACATGAAAGCACTACTGTTAGTATGATGTGCAAGATTAATGTGGAAGAGAAATACTGTAATGGAAACAAAAACGAATAATCAGTAAAATTTTGTAAATAGTCTAACTAGCAATAATATTAGAGCTTCCTTAGGCTTTGAAGGAATACAGAGTGCTCTGGCATATTGCTGTAGTGATGAATGATCAGAAGGGCTGCTGTTACAGTCTTGAATGCTACATATCTGAAGTCAAACGGGGAAAAGAAAAGATCAGAATTAAGGCAGAATGTGATGAAACTACAGATCATTGTTCACTTTCACATACAGCCTCTGCCAGACTATACTTACTGAAGTAAAAGTTGAACTATTTTATTTGGCTTTAGTAGCCTTAATTGCTGTTAAGCTGAATTGTTGTATTTTGATTTGCAAGCCAGTTCGCCTGTTGGACAACATGGGGTTTGTGTGTGTCTGTATGTGTGCGCGCACACACACACACTTTTAGGACTGCAACAGACTCCTGCTCTCAGCAGACTGAACGCAGAATGAGTTCCTGTATCACATCCTTACAGGACAGCTAGTCAGCGTCTGTAGCAAAATAAGCCCAGCAAACCTCATCAAAAATGTGGGCTGATGAGAATCAAAACTTTTCAGTAGCATGTAGTATTTTCTTTGATGTAACTTGCATCATAAAATGGCTTTAGAATACAATTTCCTGTATACAAATGCCCTCACTCCCCCAAACAAATAGAAAGGCAGAGGAATTGTTACCTTCTCCTACCAGTAGCAAATGCTAGGGATATCCCCAGATTAGAGGGAAACAGTTTTAGGCCCATACATTCCTTTTACCTTTTTCATTTCCTGCCCCACCCCAAGTTCTAAGTTACATTATGAACACAGTATGCTTTTTTTTGTTTCGCATTTTTCCCCACAAATTTAAGCAAACAAAATATTCTTCCAACTGTTTTATTTCCTGAAGTAGTTCCTTCTATAGAGAGCTTTGTCAGGCATTCAAAATAATGCATGATTTTGAGACTGAATCATCTTGAGCCATGCTTATTTCTGATCAATAACTTGAAACGGCCAAGAATCTTCCTACTGCCACCCAAGTGTGTTGTATTTGTGTGCTCAACCAACTAAGAAACTTAAAGCAAATTAAGAAAAACATATTCTACTGATGTCAACTGTGATAAATCTAGAATGTTGCTTGATAGCCACAGAACTTTAATGTTGAATGGAGATCTCCATTAACTGGTTAGAAAACACATCAGTAGCTTGAACATCATGTTATGTTCTTATTAATCAACATGACGAATGAACAGTGTACAAATGATGTCTATCTGCTACCTCATAAATGTACCGCGTTCCATGCCATTCACCTCCCTGGGGAGCCGCAGGCAGTGTGTTACTCTTGTAACAGTCAGAAATCTGCCCGGTCAGAAATCCTACAAACTGTGGAAGGGGATAGAGTTCCTGTAGTGCATGCAAAAATTATGCTGGGCAAAACAGTCTGGGTTCTTCCTGCGTCAGGCAAAGGCAAACCCATTTGTGGGATTGCTTTTGCTCGAGGACCTGGGTGCACTTGGTGGGTGATGCAAGAGGATGGAGAAATCCGATGTGTGCCTCAAGGGAATTTGATTTTGGGTGAAAACACCCAATGAACTGAATGGCACAATGCGAACCGCTATATAATATTGTGTGTCATCTCTGTGTCGTTCTGTGTCATCAATGATATCAGAGTACAAACCTCCCAAGCCATGGAAGATAAACTTTGATGAAACAAGCAAAGTGCAGCAGTGATGGAACGATGACTGACTCGGTAGGCAGCAACCCACCGCCACACACCCCATCTCTCCCGCCCTGAAAGACTGATATGACTGCTGGAGCCCAGAGTCACAGACTGGGTGAACTCAATGGACATTTTGATGGACATTTTACAGGGAAGGTCCATAGACTAAGGCTATGATGTCTGTGTATGATGTTAAAGGATGGGAAGGGGAGGGGTGGCAGCTGGTAATGTTTTATTGGATGGTATGGGACCTGGGCATGGCATAAATTGTATGGAATAAGGGGTGGAGAATGTGCTGGTTTTGGCTGAGAAGGGGTTAATTCTCCTCACCGTGGGGGGTCGACTACCTTTCCAGCTTCCCTGCCTCTACCACATGGCGGGGGGCTGGGACGGGCAGGGCCATGGTGGGGGTGGCTGACCCCGACTGGCCAATGGCATGTCCATTCCATACCATGTGACACCATGTCCAGTATATTAAGGGGGGCAGTCTGCAGCTTGGGGGAGGTGTGGCATCAGGTCATCGGGCGGTGAGGGGCTGCGTCGCGTGCAGTTTGTTTCGGCCGCTAATTCCCCTCCCCACCCCTCGGTTGGCACCTCTTGTTTTCCTTTACATTGCATTTCTGTTGTTGTTTCTTTTAATTTTAATTATTAAACTGTTCTTATCTCAACCCACCAGCGTTACCCTTCTGATTTTCTCCCCCATCTACCAGTGGGGGAGTGAGCGAGCGACTGTGTGGGGCTGAGCTGCCAGCTAAACCACAACAGTTAGCTTCCATTTTGAATAAGAATTTATATCTGACTCTAAAAATTTTTGTCAGAAGTAAAATTATCAGAATATAGTCCACTTAGGCTATATGAGCTTAAATTTTCATGGCTCTCCCTTTTCTAGCAAAAAAGCTGATATATTTTAGGGGGGAAAACAGAAAATTTTGAAATCATCTAAATACACTGTAGTAAACTACCATAAAATCACAGAGCAAC